>NW_017308805.1:111974-117945 GCF_000935625.1 Nanorana parkeri | reverse complement strand
TCCAGCAGCATATCACAAAGCAGCTTTTATGAAAATATTCCGGGATGGACCAACGTACATCCTCTGCACTCCCATCTATTCCTATGGAGCTTCCGAGTAACAGTGCAGGTGACATCACTGAGAGTGCAGCCTATCCATTCACTAGAGACCGGTGACATCACTAGGGAGCGGTGACATCACTGAGAGCGCAGCCTATCCCTTCACTAGAGACCGGTGACATCACTGAGAATGCAGCCTATCCCTTCACTAGAGACCGGTGACATCACTGAGAATGCAGCCTATCCCTTCACTAGAGACCGGTGACATCACTGAGAATGCAGCCTATCCCTTCACTAGAGACCGGTGACATCACTGAGAATGCAGCCTATCCCTTCACTAGAGACCGGTGACATCACTGAGAATGCAGCCTATCCCTTCACTAGAGACCGGTGACATCACTGAGAATGCAGCCTATCCCTTCACTAGAGACCGGTGACATCACTGAGAATGCAGCCTATCCCTTCACTAGAGACCGGTGACATCACTGAGAATGCAGCCTATCCCTTCACTAGAGACCGGTGACATCACTGAGAATGCAGCCTATCCCTTCACTAGAGACCGGTGACATCACTGAGAATGCAGCCTATCCCTTCACTAGAGACCGGTGACATCACTGAGAATGCAGCCTATCCCTTCACTAGAGACCGGTGACATCACTGAGAATGCAGCCTATCCCTTCACTAGAGACCGGTGACATCACTGAGAATGCAGCCTATCCCTTCACTAGAGACCGGTGACATCACTGAGAATGCAGCCTATCCCTTCACTAGAGACCGGTGACATCACTGAGAATGCAGCCTATCCCTTCACTAGAGACCGGTGACATCACTGAGAATGCAGCCTATCCCTTCACTAGAGACCGGTGACATCACTGAGAATGCAGCCTATCCCTTCACTAGAGACCGGTGACATCACTGAGAATGCAGCCTATCCCTTCACTAGAGACCGGTGACATCACTGAGAATGCAGCCTATCCCTTCACTAGAGACCGGTGACATCACTGAGAATGCAGCCTATCCCTTCACTAGAGACCGGTGACATCACTGAGAATGCAGCCTATCCCTTCACTAGAGACCGGTGACATCACTGAGAATGCAGCCTATCCCTTCACTAGAGACCGGTGACATCACTGAGAATGCAGCCTATCCCTTCACTAGAGACCGGTGACATCACTGAGAATGCAGCCTATCCCTTCACTAGAGACCGGTGACATCACTGAGAATGCAGCCTATCCCTTCACTAGAGACCGGTGACATCACTGAGAATGCAGCCTATCCCTTCACTAGAGACCGGTGACATCACTGAGAATGCAGCCTATCCCTTCACTAGAGACCGGTGACATCACTGAGAATGCAGCCTATCCCTTCACTAGAGACCGGTGACATCACTGAGAATGCAGCCTATCCCTTCACTAGAGACCGGTGACATCACTGAGAATGCAGCCTATCCCTTCACTAGAGACCGGTGACATCACTGAGAATGCAGCCTATCCCTTCACTAGAGACCGGTGACATCACTGAGAATGCAGCCTATCCCTTCACTAGAGACCGGTGACATCACTGAGAATGCAGCCTATCCCTTCACTAGAGACCGGTGACATCACTGAGAATGCAGCCTATCCCTTCACTAGAGACCGGTGACATCACTGAGAATGCAGCCTATCCCTTCACTAGAGACCGGTGACATCACTGAGAATGCAGCCTATCCCTTCACTAGAGACCGGTGACATCACTGAGAATGCAGCCTATCCCTTCACTAGAGACCGGTGACATCACTGAGAATGCAGCCTATCCCTTCACTAGAGACCGGTGACATCACTGAGAATGCAGCCTATCCCTTCACTAGAGACCGGTGACATCACTGAGAATGCAGCCTATCCCTTCACTAGAGACCGGTGACATCACTGAGAATGCAGCCTATCCCTTCACTAGAGACCGGTGACATCACTGAGAATGCAGCCTATCCCTTCACTAGAGACCGGTGACATCACTGAGAATGCAGCCTATCCCTTCACTAGAGACCGGTGACATCACTGAGAATGCAGCCTATCCATTCACTAGAGACCGGGGACATCACTGAGAGCGCAGCCTATCCATTCACTAGGAAGCGGTGACATCACTGAGAGCGCAGCCTATCCATTCACTAGGGAGCGGTGACATCACTGAGAGCGCAGCCTATCCATTCACTAGAGACCGGTGACATCACTAGGGAGCGGTGACATCACTGAGAGTGCAGCCTATCCATTTGTGACGGACCCCCGTACTCAGGATGAGTATGTCCGCCGCTGTCTTCTTCCTTGCTGAGGAGATATTGGAACCCGCTGATCTGTAGCTCCCAGTTTCCCCAGTCACTAGCCAAGGCTCAGTGTAGGTGACACCCCCCAGTCACTAGCCAAGGCTCAGTGTAGGGTAAACAAACTCTGATTTATTGAACAACTGCACAAACTTTTATACAGAAAGTGATCAGATCAGAATATAATCCCATCACATCCCCCTCCCCCTCCCTGGACATTCTGTCTTCATAACACCACAGGTGTCCACCTGCTAACGAGCTCCAGACAGCCATAGCAGGAGCCCGGCCAGAATGTCATTGTTCTGAGCTCCCTCAGAGAACAATGGGAGATAACGGGGGATGGGGCTGATAGTCTTTCCATAACCAGGTCACACAGCATAACGCACTCAAACATAACCCAACACCAATACACATTTATCTTATAAACTCATCACCATGTCGTCACACCATTCACTAGAGACCGGTGACAATAAATAAAATACATTTCCTTTTAATTGAATGTTTTTCTTGGTGACTGTAACATACATTTGTGAAATCTTGTAAAACAAAAACCGGAAATATCTACAAATGTAATTACAAAATGTTATAAAGTTTATCTTTCAGTCCTATAATGTACAATGATGCTCAGAGATCGTATATTGTCCTTGGAATATAAACAGCGTTTTCTGCGCACGATATGGTGGAACGCGCTGACCGGTGACTGTAAACTGCCACAAACATAAAGAGCGCGGAACTTGTATCAGCGAATCGGATTATTTCTCTTATTTCCGTTATTCTGTTAATGAATCGGGAGGCCAGGAAGGAACATTTCACTTCCATAAAGTCCCTGATAAGTGAAAGATTGTTCTCAGCATCACCACGTGGACGTTCCAAATACACCGAGTGGCCGGATTATTATACACCGAGTGGCCGGATTATTATATACACCGAGTGGCCGGATTATTATATACACCGAGTGGCCGGATTATTATACACCGAGTGGCCGGATTATTATATACACTGAGTGGCCGGATTATTATATACACTGAGTGGCCGGATTATTATATACACTGAGTGGCCAGATTATTATGACCACCTGACGTTTGTAGGCAAATTAGCTATAATTTGGCGCTGAAGTTGCTAGAGGGCCAGACCATTATAAATAGGGAAGCGGGTTGGTTACCACGACAGTAGAAGTGATTGGGAAGATTCGGGGAAACAACGCGATGTAACAGCCTTGGAACGCGGGATGATTGTTGGCGCTCGGAGCCATGGAGCGAGTATCAGCAAAACAGCAGAATTCGTTACATGTTCAGGAGCGGCTCATTGTTAAAGTGTTTAAAGACCGGACTGTCAGCCGAAAATCTGGGTCTGAACGTGCGAATTGTGGCCGTCAGCGACTAGTCAATGTTAGGGCAGAACGGGGGAGGGGCAAGACTGGTACAAGACAACAGAAGGGCAACAGCGCCGTGTCAGATTCCTCGCATCACCTTTCACCATCTCGTGGAGTCACCAGGCGGCCCAACCAAGTACTGATGGGGGAGGGGGGTCATAATAATCCGGCCACTCAGTGTATATCAGACCTGCTCTGTCCGGACCACAGACTTCGGTCACTTTGTATATCTCGGATTCGATAATACGGGACCTGCGATTTTCCCTCCATAGTCGGGGGAGGGGTTTTGTGTCCCGGGCGTTGCTACATTGAGAATCGCGCCCCGGGATTCCGCCACATCGCGCTCTTCCCGGTTCTCCTCGTTGAACATTCTGCGCTTCTGTCCCACGGATGACAATTTGCTGCAATCCGCCTCTAACCTCCTAACAGATCTCACTTTCCTCCACCGTCTCCTCAATCGTCTCGCCCATCGTTAGGCCGCCATCGCTGCTCTCGGAAACGCTTCCCCTGGCGAAGTACTGCAGGGCGGCGCTGTGCTGGGGGTCCAGGTCAGAGGTCAGGATTCCGGGGGGCGGAAGCAGGTGCACCTCGCGCTTCTTCTTTCCATTCGGGTAGATCCCATCGTGTGAGAATAACGCGTTTTTGTTTTTTTTAGCGCTTTGGGTTTTATGTTTGACTTGACCTCGGAAGACGCAGCTTCTGCACGGAAAATACTGGAGCAGGAAGAGGTTCCATTGTTTCCGGAGCTCTGCTTTAACCTTAGGAAGGAAGTGAGAGAAATGTTAGAAGAAGTTGGGGCTGAGCAAGCGTTATGCCAAAATATATTATATATTCAATGTGAGGTATAGCGGCCCTCACGGGTCACGCAGTGGAGATATAAACTATATTGCCAAAAGTATTTGGACGCCTATAGACGCACATGAACTCTAATGGCCCCCCAGTCTTAGTCCGTAGGGTTCAATGTGTATAAATACACTTTATTGCCAAAAGTATTGGCCCCTCCCCCCTCCACATCATGTGATTCGGGTCCTCCAATCCCCTCCGTGGCCCCCGGTGTATAGGACGAGGCACCTCGGCGTGCAGACGCTTCTACAGACATTGGTGAGAGAACGGGTCGCTCTCAGGAGCTCTGTGACTACAAGCGCGGTGCCGTGATAGGTTGTCACCTGCGCAATAAGTCCGTCCGTGACATTTCCCGGCTACTAAATATTCCGCCGCGGTCGCCTGTTACTGGGATTATAACAAAGTGGAAGCGACCGGGAACATCAGCAACTCAGCCAGGAAGTGGTCGGCCGCGTCACATGACAGAGCGGGGTCAGCGCATGCTGAAGCGCACAGTGCGCAGAAGTCGACGACTGTCTGCAGAGCCAATAGCTACAGACTTCCAAACTCCATGCGGCCGTCAGATTGGCGCAACAACAGTGCGTAGAGAGCTTCATGGAATGGGTTTCCATGGCCGAGCAGCTGCATCCACCCAGTAGGTACGGTGACATAACCGAGCCTCCTCCATGCTTCACAGTAGGTACGGTGTTCTTTTCTTTGATGGCTCCAATGTTTTCTCTATGAACATAGAGCTGATGTGACTTGTCAGAAGCTCCAGCGTTGTCAATATGCATTTTAGCAAATCCCAGTCCGGCTTTTTCCTATTTTTCTCTCAGCAATGGAGTCCTCCGAGCTCTTCATCCTTTGGGGTCGCTGTCGGGGATGAAGCGATGGATAGTGCGATCAGACAATCATATACGTGGATCTTGGAGGTTCGGCTTGTATCTCTTTGTCCACCATTCGCACTCTTCTTCTGTTCAGCCTGGGGGGTCCCCAGTGCTCCTGTGCCTCCAGTGACCCCAGTGCTCTTGTACCTCCCGTGACCCCAGTGCTCCTGTGCCTCCAGTGACCCCAGCGCTCCTGTACCTCCAGTGACCCCAGCGCTCCTGTACCTTCAGTGACCCCAGCGCTCCTCTGCCTCCAGTGACCCCAGCGCTCCTGTACCTCCAGTGACCCCAGTGCTCTCTTGTGTCTCCAGTCATTCCTGCGTCATCCTGTGCCTCTGTGACACCTCTCTACACAACCTCGGCTACTTCTGGGTAGATTTTATTTTCTGAACTTTTAAACAAACCAGGAAGTGAGATGAAAGTGAGGAGAACTCCCCGCTAAGAAACATTTGGAAGACTGGAAGATATTTCTGTTCTGGTGACAACTCAAAATTTTCCCATCACTTCCTGTACTGGGGACAATGGTCACCAGAACAAAGAGAGAAGGGGGGGGGGGGGG
>NW_017308805.1:110570-111822 GCF_000935625.1 Nanorana parkeri | reverse complement strand
GGGGGGGATCTCCCCGGGGAGGGGGCAAAATAAAAAGAACCGTCTTTACCTTCTTCAAAACTAAAAGAAATAACAATAGCTACACTTTAATATTAACCTAAAAATGTATCTGATGCTCCGCGTTCACTTACCTCCCCGTTGGTGAAACAATATAAATAGGCGACCACGAAGCCCTACAAATATAAAAATGAGTAAAGTAAACAACATTAAAATGGATTCTTTTATATTCTCTCCACCTGTATAAATAGTCTTACCAAGTGAAAGATAGGCAGCAGAAGTATCTGACTGTCCCTGTTTACTTCTCTCACACAGTACGCGAGGGATTTGATATCCCATCATCCCTTTGCCATCTACTACAAAGCAGCACATCCAGAGAAAGACAGATCTGCACATCTAAAGGGATGTTGGGGATCCTCATATTCACTTTCTATAGTCTGAATGGTGAGGCAGGACTTAATTCTCGGTGCTTCGCTCCCTGACTTATCTCTGCCTTAAGAAGTGAATCCCCAATCCCGACACAAGAGCCGGATCCCCGTGGCTGTATACCTGGAAGGAGCTGAGAGTCAGCTGGATGAAGAGCAGGATGTCTTTGGTGAGCCCTTTTATGTGTTCATCGCTGACAAAGGTGAAGAAGACTTCGTGTGTCCCCAGCAGAGGGATGAGAATCAGAGTCGCTTTGGCGAACCTTAAAAAAACAAAAAAAGTGACCGTTCAACGCGCTGCAATTTACTCCGATTCCACTAGATGGCGATCACCGAAAGACCAAAAATATCAAAATTCATTACAATACGTTCGACACCAAAGATAGAGTAATGGGGGATAAGGGGCAGGAGTTCTTCCCCTGCCCACTGCCCTTTGCTACCTACTTCCCTTCTCTTCTCACTGTCCTTCCCTCCCTACTTCACTTCCTACATCCCTTCTCTGCTCTACATCCAATCCTGATGAAGGGCAGAATAATGGGGAATAAGGTGACAAGAGTTCCAGCCCTTTCTTACCGCCCTCCTCTACTCAATTCACTCCCTTGCGTTCTGCCCTTTCCTGTCCTACATCCAATCCTGATGATGGATAGTGTAATGGAGGATATGGTGGAAAATGGTCCATTATCCCACTATCCGGCTTACTGCCCTACCCTTCATACTGCAATCCGCTATCTAATAACTTCCGTGCCCACTGCCATTTCCTGCCTGCTGCCGTCCCCTGCCCACACATATCTACTTCCCTCTACACACTGCCCTCCCCTACCTACTTCCCT
>NW_017308805.1:105796-106714 GCF_000935625.1 Nanorana parkeri | reverse complement strand
CTACTTCCCTCTACACACTGCCCTCCCCTACCTACTTCCCTACTTACTGCACAAAACCTCATTCCGTCCTATCACAGCCCGTCATTGTCATACGAATGGGTTGGACTGGTCAGATTACTGATACAAATCCTACAATCAGCACAATGTCGGCCAACAGTCCTAATACTACATCTGCCGCCACAATACCACCGGCCACTACTCCCCCGCTACCACTAGGACTGCTGTAACTATATATCCTATTATTGTACTACAACCCCCATCACCTCTCATGTTACATCTCACACTATGACCACGTCTGATGATCCCCCCCCCCCCCCCCCCCCCCGTAGAACCCAATCTATTAGTATTAATACTTCTGTTACTATTGTTGGTAATAATCGCCGATCGGTTCCTCTGACGTACCGGTACTTGTAATCGGTGAACTTCATCTGCTGGGCTTTCAGCTTCAGACGCAGAAGATGTAATATCCGGATGTGCACGATGCAGTTTACTTGCGGAGAGACGGCCGCGGTGACTTCCTGCTACATATACATCTGAACATTCCGCTCACATTGCCGTACCATGTAAGATGAAGGTGAATGATGTAGGTGAAGGTGAATGATGTAGGTGAAGGTGAATGATGTAGGTGAAGGTGAATGATGTAGATGAAGGTGAATGATGTAGATGAATGATGTAGATGTAGGTGAATGATGAAGGTAAATGATGTAGATGAAGGTGAATGATGTAGATGAAGGTGAATGATGTAGGTGAATGATGTAGATGAAGGTGAATGATGTAGATGAATGATGTAGATGAAGGTGAATGATGTAGGTGAAGGTGAATGATGTAGATGAAGATGAATGATGTAGATGAAGATGAAGCTGAATGATGTAGATGAAGCTGAATGATGTAGATGAAGGTGAATGATGTAGATGAAGG
>NW_017308805.1:98835-104208 GCF_000935625.1 Nanorana parkeri | reverse complement strand
CCCTACCTACTTCCCTCTACACACTGCCCTCCCCTACCTACTTCCCTCTACACACTGCCCTTCCCTACCTACTTCCCTCTACACACTGCCCTTCCCTACCTACTTCCCTCTACACACTGCCCTTCCCTACCTACTTCCCTCTACACACTGCCCTTCCCTACCTACTTCCCTCTACACACTGCCCTTCCCTACCTACTTCCCTCTACACACTGCCCTTCCCTACCTACTTCCCTCTACACACTGCCCTTCCCTACCTACTTCCCTCTACACACTGCCCTTCCCTACCTACTTCCCTCTACACACTGCCCTTCCCTACCTACTTCCCTCTACACACTGCCCTCCCCTACCTACTTCCCTCTACACACTGCCCTCCCCTACCTACTTCCCTACTTACTGCACAAAACCTCATTCCGTCCTATCACAGCCCGTCATTGTCATACGAATGGGTTGGACTGGTCAGATTACTGATACAAATCCTACAATCAGCACAATGTCGGCCAACAGTCCTAATACTACATCTGCCGCCACAATACCACCGGCCACTACTCCCCCGCTACCACTAGGACTGCTGTAACTATATATTAAATAAATAGAACCCAATCTATTAGTATTAATACTTCTGTTACTATTGTTGGTAATAATCGCCGATCGGTTCCTCTGACGTACCGGTACTTGTAATCGGTGAACTTCATCTGCTGGGCTTTCAGCTTCAGACGCAGAAGATGTAATATCCGGATGTGCACGATGAAGTTTACCTGCGGAGAGACGGCCGCGGTGACTTCCTGCTACATATACATCTGAACATTCCGCGCACATTGCCGTACCATGTAAGATGAAGGTGAATGATGTAGGTGAAGGTGAATGATGTAGGTGAAGGTGAATGATGTAGGTGAAGGTGAATGATGTAGATGAAGGTGAATGATGTAGATGAAGGTGAATGATGTAGATGAATGATGTAGATGTAGGTGAATGATGAAGGTAAATGATGTAGATGAAGGTGAATGATGTAGATGAATGATGTAGATGAAGGTGAATGATGTAGGTGAAGGTGAATGATGTAGATGAAGATGAATGATGTAGATGAAGATGAAGCTGAATGATGTAGATGAAGCTGAATGATGTAGATGAAGGTGAATGATGTAGATGAAGGTGAATGATGTAGATGAAGGTGAATGATGTAGGTGAAGGTGAATGATGTAGGTGAAGGTGAATGATGTAGGTGAAGGTGAATGATGTAGATGAAGATGAATGATGTAGATGTAGATGAAGGTGAATGATGTAGATGAAGGTGAATGATGTAGATGAAGCTGAATGATGTAGATGAAGGTGAATGATGTAGGTGAAGGTGAATGATGTAGGTGAAGGTGAATGATGTAGGTGAATGATGTAGGTGAATGATGTAGATGAATGATGTAGATGAAGGTGAATGATGTAGGTGAAGGTGAATGATGTAGGTGAAAGTGAATGATGTAGATGAAGATGAATGATGTAGGTGAAGGTGAATGATGTAGGTGAAGGTGAATGATGTAGATGAAGGTGAATGATGTAGATGAAGGTGAATGATGTAGGTGAAGGTGAATGAGGAAGATGAAGATGAATGATGTAGATGAAGGTGAATGATGTAGGTGAATGATGTAGATGAAGGTGAATGATGTAGGTGAATGATGTAGATGAAGGTGAATGATGTAGGTGAAGGTGAATGATGTAGGTGAAGGTGAATGAGGTAGGTGAAGGTGAATGAGGTAGATGAATGATGTAGATGAAGGTGAATGATGTAGGTGAATGATGTAGATGAAGGTGAATGATGTAGATGAAGCTGAATGATGTAGATGAAGGTGAATGATGTAGATGAAGGTGAATGATGTAGGTGAAGGTGAATTATGTAGATGAAGGTGATTCATGTAAAAGAAGGTGAATGATGTAGGTGAATGATGTAGATGAAGGTGAATGATGTAGATGAAGGTGAATGATGTAGATGAAGGTGAATGATGTAGATGAAGGTGAATGATGTAGATGAAGGTGAATGATGTAGGTGAATGATGTAGGTGAATGATGTAGATGAAGATGAATATGAAGGTGAATGATGTAGATGAAGGTCAATGATGTAGATGTAGGTGAATGATGTAGATGAAGGTGAATGATGTAAGATGAAGGTGAATGATGTAGGTGAAGGTGAATGATGTAGATGAAGGTGAATGATGTAGGTGAATTATGTAGATGAAGGTGGATGATGTAGATGAAGGTGAATGATGTAGATGAAGGTGAATGATGTAGATGAAGGTGAATGATGTAGATGTAGGTGAATGATGTAGATGAAGGTGAATGATGTAAGATGAAGGTGAATGATGTAAGATGAAGGTGAATGATGTAAGATGAAGGTGAATGATGTAAGATGAAGGTGAATGATGTAAGATGAAGGTGAATGATGTAAGATGAAGGTGAATGATGTAAGATGAAGGTGAATGATGTAGATGAAGGTGAATGATGTAGATGAAGGTGAATGATGTAGATGAAGGTGAATGATGTAAGATGAAGGTGAATGATGTAGATGAAGGTGAATGATGTAGATGAAGGTGAATGATGTAGATGAAGGTGAATGATGTAGGTTGAAGGTGAATGATGTAGATGAAGGTGAATGATGTAGATGAAGGTGAATGATGTAGATGAAGGTGAATGATGTAGGTGAAGGTGAATGATGTAGATGAAGGTGAATGATGTAGATGAAGGTGAATGATGCGGGTTATGTGGAGACCTCCATGTCTGAGCCTGGTCCGGTCTGTCTGTGTATGGCGGCTGGATTGGTCAGTTGTGTGTAACCAGCTTGTCGGCATATGATAGTGTGCATTGGCATGACGCCGGGTGTATATACATGGGCCAAGGGGGGTATTTAAACTCTGACCCCCAGAGGGTGGCTGCTCCCAATCATGTCACAATAGTGTCTGCAATGTCTGGTACACCGGGCGCCTCCTCGCAGAGCGTATGATCAGCGCGTGCCGTTCTCGATGTCTATCTGTGAATAAACCAATCATTTATGTGATGATGTCACTCCATCATGCGTTCCCCATATCTCCCTTCGTTACGTCCTGCGTATGTTCCGTGTTTGTCCCCTTTGTGTACAATGTCCTGCGTGTCTCCTGTGCACACAACATGCGTGATCTGTGAAGATGAATACTTACAAACACACAGAGAAGCATCGGCCCCTTTATAATATACCAGATCCCTGTACTGCTATTGGTCTTCCAGCACCTGGAACAACACGCAAGTTTTATATGTATTATGTACATGAAATCCAGAACCGACTTTACATGCAACACACAACCCAATGTACTAAGAGCTTCATATCACCGTATCATCAGAGAGAATTCATTTCAGGGGTCAGTTACAGAATACCAGACAGACAACAGATGACAGGGAAAGATTCACTCCAGAACTTTGTGTCTCTGCCCCTCCCACAATGGTGAGATTTCCTCCAGTAGTTTGTCTCTGCCCCTCCCACAATGGTGAGATTTCCTCCAGTAGTTTGTGTCTCTGCCCCTCCCACAATGGTGAGATTTCCTCCAGTAGTTTGTGTCTCTGCCCCTCCCACAATGGTGAGATTTCCTCCAGTAGTTTGTGTCTCTGCCCCTCCCACAATGGTGAGATTTCCTCTAGTAGTTTGTGTCTCTTTGGATTCTTTCTGCACATTTTGGTATTTTGGAGCTGTAATTGTATCTTCTGAAGATCTCGCGGCTGTTTCCATCTCTGCATCTGCAGCCCGGAATTATCCGGGTGATTTATTGGCTGCCGCTCGGCGATCAATACATTCAGTGTGTGTGTGGTGCGGAGAGATTGGACCATGAATCATCCTGCCGATGCTGTGATTGGATGATTATGGATGGCGGGGAGGACGGGAGGGATACGGAAAACCTTAATTCATTCATAAATGCGTTTTATTTCCTCTCGGAGAATAAAAGGAAAGGTTCGCTTCTGCGCCCCCGCTGGGATTTTAAATTTAAAGGGGGACTCCGAACATGAAGACTGGTTATTAGTAGGAGATTTGTAGAATCAACCAAATGCGGAGCCAACCCAATACTGAACCCTACGGACTAAGACTGGGGGGCCATTAGAGGGCGGAGCCAACCCAATACTGAATCCTACGGACTAAGACTGGGGGGCCATTAGAGGGCGGAGCCAACCCAATACTGAACCCTACGGACTAAGACTGGGGGGCCATTAGAGGGCGGAGCCAACCCAATACTGAATCCTACGGACTAAGACTGGGGGGCCATTACAGCTCATGTGCGTGTAAAGGAGTCCCAATACTTCTGGCAATATAGTGTATAAATATATATTACATAAAATACAGGTTTTCTTTTATTCATTTTTTTGCATTTTTGTTTAATGTGACATTGAATAACATCAATAAGGAAAAGCAATAAAATATAAAGAAAAAAAAAAGAATATTAATGGTTAAAATAAATAATAATAATAGTAATGTGGAGGAGGGTAAACACGGGTTATTAAGCTGAATACAGGGAAATATCGGTCACTTAGGGGTAACATAGGAACACATTTAATTTAAAATAGAACAAAAACTTGTCAGGTTACATCAACAGATATTGTATTCAGATGGAAGATCTTCTGTTTGATCTGCAGATTGATGCAAAAGGTGAAAATGTTACTTTGTATCTCTCTATCAGGAACAATGTTTCTAAACACCGCAACTCCCGGACCCAGAAAATACAGCCAGGGAAGCCACAGAGGGGCGCACTACATATTTCCTGCAATGATTTTTTGTTGGATGTGTAGTGATAATAAAGATCTATATAGAGGGATCAGGACCTCCTTCCTCCTGCTGGGGATCCCTCTAGTGATAGATCTATATAGAGGGATCAGGACCTCCTTCCCCCTTCTGGGGACCCCTCTAGTGATAGATCTATATAGAGGGATCAGGACCTCCTTCCCCCTGCTGGGGACCCCTCTAGTGATAGATCTATATAGAGGGATCAGGACCTCCTTCCTAACTCAAGTTCTGCATGCTGAGCCCTCTTATCAGCCATGTTAGGCTGGCCTGATTGCTGATAGGAAGTAGGTGTGTGCATGAAAAGATCTTCCCCTCAGGATCAGGATTTTGCCTCACTTTGTCTTCTCACAACCTCCCGGATCTTCTACTCTCCTCTATGACTAGGAAATGTATTGCTGCTGCGACTCTCTATAGACAGAAAGGAGAAGATATAAAATATGATAATGATTACTCACGTGTCATTTTCTAGATACAATCTTGCAATCGCCCACGGTACGATGAACAGGAGGGGGCACGCTGCCAAACAAAACATGGAGGTCAAAGGTGACATGAGAGTATTGATCCCCCTGCAACTCCCCCCCCCCCCCAAA
>NW_017308805.1:98115-98710 GCF_000935625.1 Nanorana parkeri | reverse complement strand
CCCCGCACCCCCCCCCCCCCCCAATAAGAACCTGTGCTCCCCTTGAGTAATAATGTTGAGGATTTGACTCTCCTGCCTTTCCATATTCTGTTTTCAGAAAGAGGGAACTACTGGCTTTGACCTCCCTTCACCTTCTATTCCCTGACCTTCCTCCTTCTCTCCTTCACCTTCCATTCCCTGACCTTCCTCCTCCTCTCCTTCACCTTCCATTCCCTGACCTTCCTCCACCTTCCATTCCCTGACCTTCCTCCTCTTCTCCTCCACCTTCCATTCCCTTACCTTCTCCTCCACCTTCCTTTCCCTGACCTTCCTCCTCTCCTCCACCTTCCATTCCCTGATCTTCCTCCTCCACATTCCATTCCCTTACCTGACCTTCCCCTCCACCTTCCATTCCCTGACCTTCCTCCTCTTCTCCAACTTCCATTCCCTGACCTTCCTCCTCTTCTCCTCCACCTTCCATTCCCTTACCTTCTCCTCCACCTTCCTTTCCCTGACCTTCCTCCTCTTCTCCTCCACCTTCCATTCCCTTACCTTCTCCTCCACCTTCCTTTCCCTGACCTTCCTCCTCGTCTCCTCCACCTTCCCTTCCCTGACC
>NW_017308805.1:97249-97843 GCF_000935625.1 Nanorana parkeri | reverse complement strand
CCGAATTCCCCCCCCCCCCTCCCTTTAATATTCTGCGTTGTGTTATTAAAGATGTTCTCTGCATGCGTCCGCGGGGAACGCCGTTCATCATTGCGGGAAGGTGTGCCGAGGTTTTACCTCCATTGGCCTCCACACTGAATCATCCTTTTTTAAATGGCATTTGTGTGAAACATCATTTGTTGTTTGCGACCTTTTTGTATCACAAGCGCAAAGCTGAAACGTTCTGCAACGCATTTTACAAGGTCTTTGGGCGCAGGTGAGGAGAGAACCGACATTAACGGCAAATACATTCCGTCTCCGGCGCTCCTGAGGGACGCGAGTTACATTCCTGCAGAGCGCAGCACAGAGATACTTCATTGCAATAATTTGAAATCACCGAATACAATTGTCACTTAGGAAGAAATATCGCAACGTTGTGTCAGGACTTCCGTCTGATAGATTCTGAAATAAAACTAATTTCTTTATATTATTAAAGGAAACATTTGTATATTGGATAAATGAATTCGTTTTTTTGGTAAGATTCCGGCTGATACAATGTAGCCATTCAGATTTACTCTCCCTGCTGCCCCAAGGCCAGGTTCCGCAATGCGCCCC
>NW_017308805.1:95890-97010 GCF_000935625.1 Nanorana parkeri | reverse complement strand
GCTGTAGCGGGGGGAAAGTGTAGGGGGGGGTGCAGGTTCTTTGGAGCTTTCCCTTTGTACAATTAGAAGAGAACTCAGAAGCTCCATCAGAACCGTTCCAGCCTCATCCACAAGCCCGGACAGCGGCGCTGCATCCGACAACCAATAACCCTCCGAAGCCAACGTAAGATTAATGCAAGCCTGATGGAAAGCTTCACCTGTGTAAAGTGGACCTGTCATTACATACGCATGTTAAGTAATGTATCCGTGCAAGCCTTCAGGGTATGTATTCCCTCTCACAGAGATCACTGACAATGCCTTCATCTGCTTTTCTCTCCTGAAGGACGGCGCCATCTCTGTTCAGGCATCATCCGGGGGTCACCATCTCCTTCCTGGACTGAGACGTCGGCTCAGAGATGACACAATCCTGTAAGGCCCCATTCACACTAAGCGACACTTACCTCCAGCGACGATCGCGCGACCTTCACCGCCGGGGCTACATGCAAAAATAGAAAAATCGCGCGACCTCTTCAGGGAAAAAGGGTCCCACACAAGCGACAGCGACGAGTGACATGGAGCTGTTCAGTAGAAGAGCTCTATTGAATATCATTGGACGGCGACTTCTCGCGATATCGCACGGCAAATTTGCACGAAATCGCGCGATTAAACGCCCAGTGTGAATGGGCACTTAATCCCGGTGTCTGTGCAGTTCTTGGCTGTGTTTACAAATGTCTGACACAGATCAGCTCCCTGCTGCAGCCTCTCACCTTGTGACTGGATATAAAGTTACAATGTTGCAGTCTGATCTGATGGGGGGAGGGGAGACTGAGGGAATGCTCCCTCCTGCCTGCAGCAGAATGATCACTGGGGGGAGGGGAGACTGAGGGAATGCTTCCTCCTGCCTGCAGCAGACTGACCACTGCGAGAGGGGAGACTGAGGGAATGCTTCCTCCTGCCTGCAGCAGAATGATCACTGGGGGAGGGGAGACTGAGGGAATGCTTCCTCCTGCCTGCAGCAGACTGACCACTGCGAGAGGGGAGACTGAGGGAATGCTTCCTCCTGCCTGCAGCAGACTGATCCCTGGGGGAGGGGAGACTGAAGAAATGCTTCCTCCTGCCTGCAGCAGACTGATCCCTGGGA
>NW_017308805.1:90354-91076 GCF_000935625.1 Nanorana parkeri | reverse complement strand
CCCTCCTGCCGGCAGCAGAATGATCACTGGGGGGAGGGGAGACTGAGGGAATGCTTCCTCCTGCCTGCAGCAGACTGACCACTGCGAGAGGGGAGACTGAGGGAATGCTTCCTCCTGCCTGCAGCAGACTGATCACTGGGAGAGGGGAGACTGAGGGAATGCTTCCTCCTGCCTGCAGCAGACTGATCACTGGGGGAGGGGAGACTGATGACATCATCTCAGCCTAGGCACAGTCACTGATTGGTGCTCAGGGACAGCTTTTTATTGATAAAAGGTGAAACTTTATTGAACGTCGATCCTGCGGCTGTATATTGTGACACGTCCGGAATTCATTCACGGAGACTCGCCGAGTTACTGACGGGTTCCCTTTAAATCTTTATTCTATAATGTAAAGGAACCGGGCGCATCGGATGCGACACAAAACACGTCATTGCATTGTCTACTCACACCAGCCGATGGCGATATATCTGATCAGCATCCTCCGCTCGGACAGAAGCACGGTGACGATGGTGGTGTACAGGTAGATCCCTTCCACCAGCAGCCAGAAAAAATTGGCACCAATAAAGTAATGCAGAGCCACGTACACCACCCGACACGAGGAGGGAACCTGAAAACAATGGTGGGAGGTAAACGGATTCTCAAGGTGCTGACATAATAATATCCATTCATAGTTACTCCTATCTCCTGAACTAAAAAGAAGACCCCCCCCCTCCCCCCAGTAG
>NW_017308805.1:85824-86878 GCF_000935625.1 Nanorana parkeri | reverse complement strand
GAGAGGGGAGACTGAGGGAATGCTTCCTCCTGCCTGCAGCAGACTGATCACTGGGGGAGGGGAGACTGAAGAAATGCTTCCTCCTGCCTGCAGCAGACTGATCACTGGGAGAGGGGAGACTGAGGGAATGCTTCCTCCTGCCTGCAGCAGACTGATCACTGGGGGAGGGGAGACTGATGACATCATCTCAGCCTAGGCACAGTCACTGATTGGTGCTCAGGGACAGCTTTTTATTGATAAAAGGTGAAACTTTATTGAACGTCGATCCTGCGGCTGTATATTGTGACACGTCCGGAATTCATTCACGGCGACTCGCCGAGTTACTGACGGGTTCCCTTTAAATCTTTATCATTGTCTACCCCCCCCAGCCGATGGCGATATATCTGATCAGCATCCTCCGCTCGGACAGAAGCACGGTGACGATGGTGGTGTACAGGTAGATCCCTTCCACCAGCAGCCAGAAAAAATTGGCACCAATAAAGTAATGCAGAGCCACGTACACCACCCGACACGAGGAGGGAACCTGAAAACAATGGTGGGAGGTAAACGGATTCTCAAGGTGCTGACATAATAATATCCATTCATAGTTACTCCTATCTCCTGAACTAAAAAGAAGACCCCCCCCCTCCCCCCAGTAGATTGTGTCTCTGCCCCTCCCACAATGGTGAGATTCCCCTCAGTAGTTTGTGTCTCTGCCCCTCCCACAATGAGACTTCTACAATATGCAGAGTTGGGATATGATGGAATTCCCCTTTAATTTCCAGTGGGATATTTCAGCAGACAGACCCAGCACTCTGATTGGCCGGATCTGGACTCACATTTATTTTGGACCTCCAGCCCTCCTCGTCAGTGGGAGTCGGCTCCATTAGGCTTGCGTTCTCCACCGTGTCTTTTACCAGGACGGCGATCGCGCGCAGAATGAACGACGTGAAGAGGTTGATGTGGATGAAGTTTCTCATACAGTGAAGTTTCCTGAAAAGACCAGAAATCTGTCATTGTGTCCTATAGATGGCGGTCAGGACGGCGCGTCACCCCTGAGCTCTTGAAGTATCCC
>NW_017308805.1:84044-84502 GCF_000935625.1 Nanorana parkeri | reverse complement strand
GCAGCCTTCCAGTGCCTTGTACGTCACTTTATGTATGAACTCCTCCACCGCGCCCGCAGCTGCAGAGATCAGTGAGGCTTTGTCTTGGCTGCTGATTCAGAACATAAATCTCGGGGTTGTCCTCAGTCCCGCCGCAGTTCTACTTGAAGTATTGTGCGGAGGAGGAGAAGGACTGTGAACGCATCGGACTCCAAGCGCAGCCGCGGCACGCGGTTGTGCCCGCAGCTGCAGAGATCAGTGAGGCTTTGTCTTGGCTGCTGATTCAGAACATAAATCTCGGGGTTGTCCTCAGTCCCGCCGCAGTTCTACTTGAAGTATTGTGCGGAGGAGGAGAAGGACTGTGAACGCATCGGACTCCAAGTGCAGCCGCGGCACGCGGTGGATTGCCGGTGATTTATCCGGGAGGAAATGGCATCTGGCGGATAATTAGAGGCAATTAATGTTCTCGCAGCTCAGCC
>NW_017308805.1:81377-84030 GCF_000935625.1 Nanorana parkeri | reverse complement strand
TCTCTGTTGTAGGATATACTGACCGGAAGGCGAGGAGGATGCAGAGAGCCACCAGGAGGGTCCCCAGGGAGATGGAATAGCCGATAGTGTAACATATTTTCAGGAAGGGCGTCGGCATCGGCTGAGAAGAAACAACCAATCAGAGCCGGGGAAGGTTACCGGAGAAATAAAAACATAAAAACTTCTTTATTATAATTAATGGAAAACCTCCAAATTCCATCAGAGGGGCAGGAAACCTGAGGGTGACCCCCGCCCAACCTGAGGGTGACCCGCCCAACCTGAGAGCGATCCCGCCCAACCTGAGAGCGATCCCGCCCAACCTGAGAGCGATCCCGCCCAACCTGAGAGCGATCCCGCCCAACCTGAGAGCGATCCCGCCCAACCTGAGAGCGATCCCGCCCAACCTGAGAGCGATCCCGCCCAACCTGAGAGCGATCCCGCCCAACCTGAGAGCGATCCCGCCCAACCTGAGAGCGATCCCGCCCAACCTGAGAGCGATCCCGCCCAACCTGAGAGCGATCCCGCCCAACCTGAGAGTGATCCCGCCCAACCTGAGAGTGATCCCGCCCAACCTGAGGGTGACCCAGCCCAACCTAAGGGTGACCCCGCCGAACTCAGGGTGGTCCCGGGACGTCAGACTCACATGCAGCTCAGTAATTAGAGACGGGCATTCCGACACATCGCGCCAAATCTCAGATCTGTTCCCATCCGTCTGCCAAGTCCCATTGTCGGTGCAGAGCCTGTGCGCGAAGCCGCCGCTCCCTACAACGAAGCAGACACACAGAGGAGTCACAAGAGACTGTAACTGCAAAGCCAGACATTAAAGAGGACCTGTCATCACATACATGTCTCATGTTAGCTGCCACATGTTTCACTATAACCCTCCCAGGTGTATATCACCACCTCTCGCAGAGGTCACATGACTCACCCTGACAATGACTCCATCTGATTTTCTCTCCAGAAGGACGGCACCATCTTTGATCCCTGGTGATCCTGTCATAGAGGTTCTTGTTCAGGCACTTCCTGTTACAGAGTGACAACACTCTGTCCCTCTCCACAATTTCCTCTCCTGTGTTGTCACCCGGGCTTCTCATGGAGGCTACAAGTGACCGTTCCATCACACATTACACAGACACGGGCCACTGTTGTCACCGTCAGGAAGCCGGCCCTGAGACATGTCATGGCAGCCGTCACTGGGGTCATATAGACAGGAAGTGGCTGCATAGAGGCTGCAGGAGTCACTGGGGTCATATAGACAGGAAGTGGCTGCTAGAGGCTGCAGGAGTCACTGGGGTCATATAGACAGGAAGTGGCTGCATAGAGGCTGCAGGAGTCACTGGGGTCATATAGACAGGAAGTGGCTGCATAGAGGCTGCAGGAGTCACTGGGGTCATATAGACAGGAAGTGGCTGCATAGAGGCTGCAGGAGTCACTGGGGTCATATAGACAGGAAGTGGCTGCATAGAGGCTGCAGGAGTCACTGGGGTCATATAGACAGGAAGTGGCTGCATAGAGGCTGCAGGAGTCACTGGGGTCATATAGACAGGAAGTGGCTGCATAGAGGCTGCAGGAGTCACTGGGGTCATATAGACAGGAAGTGGCTGCATAGAGGCTGCAGGAGTCACTGGGGTCATATAGACAGGAAGTGGCTGCATAGAGGCTGCAGGAGTCACTGGGGTCATATAGACAGGAAGTGGCTGCATAGAGGCTGCAGGAGTCACTGGGGTCATATAGACAGGAAGTGGCTGCATAGAGGCTGCAGGAGTCACTGGGGTCATATAGACAGGAAGTGGCTGCATAGAGGCTGCAGGAGTCACTGGGGTCATATAGACAGGAAGTGGCTGCATAGAGGCTGCAGGAGTCACTGGGGTCATATAGACAGGAAGTGGCTGCATAGAGGCTGCAGGAGTCACTGGGGTCATATAGACAGGAAGTGGCTGCATAGAGGCTGCAGGAGTCACTGGGGTCATATAGACAGGAAGTGGCTGCATAGAGGCTGCAGGAGTCACTGGGGTCATATAGACAGGAAGTGGCTGCATAGAGGCTGCAGGAGTCACTGGGGTCATATAGACAGGAAGTGGCTGCATAGAGGCTGCAGGAGTCACTGGGGTCATATAGACAGGAAGTGGCTGCATAGAGGCTGCAGGAGTCACTGGGGTCATATAGACAGGAAGTGGCTGCATAGAGGCTGCAGGAGTCACTGGGGTCATATAGACAGGAAGTGGCTGCATAGAGGCTGCAGGAGTCACTGGGGTCATATAGACAGGAAGTGGCTGCATAGAGGCTGCAGGAGTCACTGGGGTCATATAGACAGGAAGTGGCTGCATAGAGGCTGCAGGAGTCACTGGGGTCATATAGACAGGAAGTGGCTGCATAGAGGCTGCAGGAGGTTAGCACTGAGATGGAACAAAGGAGGATTATGTAATAGAAATGACAATTGTTGGTGATACGCAGAGCCACGTGAGTCTATGGATCCGTACCTCTGTCCTTCTTCGGCAGATACCACGGACAGGCCACGGACACATTGCCGGGAGGGGAGAACGGCCAGCAGGCGTAAAGATCGAAAACCCCGTTACAGTAAACACCTGAAATGTATCAAAAAGAAAAAAGGTTTTCAGGAAACGGATACAAATTGTAACCATCAAACTGCCAC
>NW_017308805.1:80826-81242 GCF_000935625.1 Nanorana parkeri | reverse complement strand
ATCAACTGCCAGCGTGCAGCAGCGGGAAGCTGTAGAAAAGCACGGACCAGGATGGCCCCGCCCCCTTCCCTGTGAAATGATGTTCCATGGGAGGGATTTGTTGTATCTGTTGGTCTTTGTGGAAATCTAATCATTCCCCAAGTCCTATCAGCCCGGCTTTGTTCACCTCCATGGACTACACAACACCTCCCATCTCTGTTGGGGGTCAGCGGCGCGATCTGCGTCCTCGGGAATAAGGATTGTGGGGGTCAGCAGCGCGATCTGCGTCCTCGGGATGAGGATTGTTGCGGGTCAGCGGCGCGATCTGCGTCCTCGGGATGAGGATTGTTGGGGGTCAGCGGCGCGATCTGCGTCCTCGGGATGAGGATTGTTGGGGGGGAGCCGGGCGCTTTGCGTCCTCGGGAGGTGGTGTGTGT
>NW_017308805.1:78176-80726 GCF_000935625.1 Nanorana parkeri | reverse complement strand
GGGGGTCAGCGGCGCGATCTGCGTCCTCGGGATGAGGATTGTTGGGGGTCAGCGGCGCGATCTGCGTCCTCGGGATGAGGATTGTTGGGGGTCAGCGGCGCGATCTGCGTCCTCGGGATGAGGATTGTTGGGGGTCAGCGGCGCGATCTGCGTCCTCGGGATGAGGATTGTGGGGGGGGGGTCAGGAGAGATTCTTCTCTGAAGGGACAATGGAAACAATGTATCAGAATGTGATTGGTGTGTCTGGATAACGATATACTGACATGAGACCCCCTCCCCCACCCCTCCGCTCTGCCCATGACCGGAGCGCCGCGTGTTTGATGTATGATCGCCATCCGGCGCCGTTTACATTCAGCGCACACTGGGACTTAGGGAGATGGCGGCAGAATTTGAGAGGATACAAAAGTCTGGAAAACTCTAAACGGCCCAGCGCTGGAAAAATGGTTACAGAGGGATTTCCATGGAGATGATCAGAAGCCCAGGGGGCCCCTAACGGCGGGGGCCCCATCACATTGGTCAGGACCCTGCCTGTCAGTGGAGGAATGTGCAGCAGCTCATCATTCAGCTCCATCTCCCCCTCAGGAATGAGATGTCATTGGATTGCCGTCTGTCTGAGGTCATGTGACTCCGATTATCAGACACATTGTTTCATCGTCTCGGCCGGGAGGAAATGACAATGGAATCTCGGAACTCCCAGGTCACCCCATCGACTTCCTTCTCATCATCCGATAACGAGGAGCCGAAATCCTATCAGCCAATGGGAAGAGGCGGATCAGAGCCCCGGGATGCAGACATGGCGTCATGGAGGAGCCGTAAGGGGTGATTTCATACAATGCGATAAGAGGAAGACACCAGAATTGTCTGCACTGTGCCCATCTATCGTATTGTGACTGTTGTCACCGAGACAGAAAGCAACAGGAAATCCAAAACTGTTGTCACCAGACGAGGAAAATCTTCTAATGGGGAAACCGGTTTGTGCTGCACAATGGTTGCTGATCCCAGTGGCGTCACAAGGGGGGGTGCAGCCCGCACCTGGGTGACACCATTGGAGGGGTCGTGCACAGATAAATCTAAAGTGCCGGAGCGCCACGCTGACGGGCCCTAGGGGCCGGAGTGCAAACATATTGCCCCGGACCAGCCATAAGGCCGGCCCTAGAGGCGATGTGCAGTAAATGCATGGAGTGCTGTGACCTGGTGTCAGTGAGTCAATGTGGGGTCCCACACCCAATGTGATTCTCTGGCACCCCACCCCCAGGGGGCACCACGCCACGGGCCTCTGCCGCCCCCCGAAACCCTCCGGCCAGACCAAGCAAGCACCCGTTCCATCAGGAGGCCGTATACCAAGACTGTCCCCCCTCTCTCACATGGGGGGAATGTTCCGTTTTCTGCCCGTGTTGTCAGAGACGCAGAGTTGGGATTTCGGATAGGGGGGGGTGATGAAGTGCGGCCCCCGGGTGAGGAGTCATTAGTCACACATTCGCGGCGCGTTATTAGCGGATGTGCTGACCGGCGATTCCAGAATTGAGAAGATGTATCAGACGCAGATCATGTGACAACCCGCAGTCATCGCTCATTCTGTATTGCCGCGCACGCGTTTCATTCAGCAGTTATTTGTGCGATTGCTCGGCGGGCTCAGGACGATGCCGGGCCAGGCGCACATGTTTATTCAACAGATATTTATATGCAACACATGGACGGGTTTCCATTACAGGAGACAATGAAATCCTGCCGGGTCAGCGATCCTCCACCGCGCTCCAGATTCACATGATTATCCCAAAAAACACATCCATCATCCATAACTCTGCCCGGCCAGCATACACCCCCTCCATCCATGTCTCTGCCCGGCCAGCATACACCCCCTCCTCCATCCATAACTCTGCCCGGCCAGCATACACCCCCTCCATCCATGACTCTGCCCGGCCAGTATACACCCCCCTCCATCTATGACTCTGCCCGGCCAGTATACATCACCTCTTCCATGATTTAGCAGGACCTGCTCTGCTCCTGCATGAGTCAGAGTGCTGATGTCAGGGTGCCGGGTTGTCTGGTTTCCGGTTCTCAGGTTGGTTATTTTTAGGTGTTTTTCAGTCATTTTTGTGCTTTTTCTTCTTCCCGGATGCGCGGCGGGAGAAAACAAGTCTGATGGTCCGCGAGGACTGCCAGACATAGAGTTTGTTGTTTCCTATCTTGTTGCAGAACTCCCACGGGGAGCCGGTGCCGGGTGACACCGCGCGACTTACCGAGAACCGAACATTCATCCCATTCCATAATGGGCCCAACACCGGAAACCCGCCAGTCAGCCTTAAAGAGACAGGAACCCTTCAATTCACCTGCCCGGCACAGGAGACCAACAGTGACATTTACAGATCTGGATGGAAACATTTGAAGGGTTAAATCCCCGCAACGCATTCTAATCTTATCACATCCCGGTGATCCCGCCATGGAGATCCTTGTTCGGGCTCTTCCTGTTATGTCTGTAGCTTCCTGCCGTGTGTGGGGCCTGCTGGGTCCCTTCCATAGCTATGCACAGCACAAGGATAATGTTGCCTC
>NW_017308805.1:74687-77108 GCF_000935625.1 Nanorana parkeri | reverse complement strand
CGCAGAGATCACTGAGCAGAGGACGCAGAGCGCAGAGATCACTGAGCAGAGGACGCAGAGATCACTGAGCAGAGGACGCAGAGCGCAGAGATCACTGAGCAGAGGACGCAGAGCGCAGAGATCACTGAGCAGAGGACGCAGAGATCACTGAGCAGAGGACGTAGAGCGCAGAGATCACTGAGCAGAGGACGCAGAGCGCAGAGATCACTGAGCAGAGGACGCAGATCCCGGCCTGTTAAACATTTTTACTGGCTGATGATAATATTTATTACATTGTAACGAATGTTTCATGGAAGGTGGAAGATCCTCCTCCGATCTCACATCTCATGTATACAACGCCGAGTCCTCCGCTGATTTCTCGATGATGGAAGATTCCGGATCGCGTCGGAGATATTTATAGAGAACGTCGAGGCCAAATATACGGAAAAACATTCCGGACATCTCCGTGATTTATGAACATTTCCCATTTTTATCTAAACACAAAACAAGTACAGAAATCTACCGACCTTCCTCCAAGACCCAACCGCACACACACGGGGGGGGGGAATTCACCAAAGCTGGAGCAGCCGAGCACCGCGACCAATCAGCTTCTCTCTTCAGCTTGGAAAATGAAAGAAAGAAGCTGATTGGTTGCCGTGCACAGCTGCTAATTCCCCCGATATATTTCAGAGAACTCTGGTGTCAGCCCTGCCTACTTCATTTCTGATGCATTATAAAGAACGCAGACCCCTCCTCATCTCCATAACCCCTCCTTATTTTTTCATAACCCCTCCCCTTTCCACATTTCCTCTCCATCCTTATCTCAATAACCCCTCCTTATTTGTAAAACCCCTCACCTCCATAACCCCTCCTCATCTCCATAACACCTCCTCCTCATTTGGATAACTCCTTATCTATATAACCCCTCCTCATCTTTATAACTTTTTCTTGTCTCTAGAACACCTCCCTCTCTCCTCCCCCCACCTCACCTCCATAACCACTTCTCATCTCCATAACCCCTCCCCTTTTTTTGTCTCCTCCCACCCCTCATCTACAGAACCCATCCTCCTCTCCTCCATAACCACTTAGCTCCATAACCCCTCCCCTTTTCTTGTCTCCTCCCACCCCTCATCGACAGAACCCATCCTCCTCTCCTCCATAACCACTTATCTCCATAACCCCTCCCCTTTTCTTGTCTCCTCCCACCCCTCATCTACATATCCCTCCCAGTGTGGGAAAACCAAGAGCTAATCAAAATGTTCATCGATGCAGGGTGACCGATCGGCACGCTTAGTCACATCCCCCATGTGTGCCACACTTCTCGGGGCGACAATGGAGCCCTGGTGCATGTATTGTGCAGAGTGCCGGGGGAGGCGCGGGGGCGGCCATGGTAGGAAAGCCTCAGGAGAACCAATAGCAGGATGGGAGAACCCAGAGGAAGACGTAGGGGGGAAGAGCCGATGAGGACGGATCCCCACCAACCACCCAATACCCAACCACGCCCCCAGAGGAATACTGAGATGACCAATCACTGCCCAGACGGCTTCCCCTGAGGATCCCCAACTCCCAACAATGACAAATGGACATTTCCCCACCCGCTGTCACTCTCCCAGGCCATTGGTGGCCCATCTGGCTGTTGGCCATCCCCCCCTTATCCTCCTTTTATCTAGCCCCGCCCCCTCTTCTTCTAAAGACCGAATTTGTTTACAGTACAATGGAGAGCCGAGGATCTTCTTAAGAGCTCGCAATGACATTCCCACAATGCTCCGCAACGTCCTCATAAGGATGATTGATGGCGGCTGTCATAACTTTTGATGTGGCCCCTTCGGGCCCGTGATTAACCTCCGCTCGTTAATATCCTTTCACCTCCTTTCTTAATTCTTGTTATTTTTACAGCGTGTTGCAGTTATTTGGACGCCGTCCACCCGCCATCGCAATGTAAACACTCCCAGTAAATGTATACACCGCGCGGACGTCTGCCTTTCGTCCGGCGTGAGACATCCGTGAAAACAAAACTCTATATAATGGAACCAACCAAACAAGTTACCGTTCAGTGTCAGAAGCGGCGATAAGCGGCCCTTTAATGGCCAATTCCGACCTCCGGGAGACTCCTGGCTCAGTGAGCTGAGATTCATGGCTCAGTGGGTAAAGGACACACACACGAGGCCGCGAAAAGGTCTATGTACTGGGTGGGTACGCCACGTCCTCCTATACTCAACCGTCACCAGTATACCTATCCACCGCCAGTATACTCAACCTCGACCAGTATACCTATCCCCCGCCACTATACTCAACCTCCACCAGTATACCTATCCACCGCCAGTATACTCAACCTCCACCAGTATACCTATCCACCGCCAGTATACTCAACTTTCACCAGTATACCTATCCACCGCCAGTATACTCAACCTCCACCAGTATACCTATCCACCGCCAGTATAC
>NW_017308805.1:72123-73874 GCF_000935625.1 Nanorana parkeri | reverse complement strand
TATACTCAACCTCGACCAGTATACCTATCCACCGCCAGTATACTCAACCTCCACCAGTATACCTATCCACCGCCAGTATACTCAACCTCCACCAGTATACCTATCCACCGCCAGTATACTCAACTTTCACCAGTATACCTATCCACCGCCAGTATACTCAACCTCCACCAGTATACCTATCCACCGCCAGTATACATGACCTCCACCAGTATACCTATCCACCGCCAGTATACTCAGCATTCACCAGTATACCTATCCACCGCCAGTATACATGACCTCCACCAGTATACCTATCCACCGCCAGTATACTCAACCTCCACCAGTATACCTATCCACCGCCAGTATACATGACCTCCACCAGTATACCTATCCACCGCCAGTATACTCAGCATTCACCAGTATATGTAGATTCCACCTGTACCTTTAGCCTCCACCAGTATACACTGCTCTTACTGGTATTTCCTTCTTGTACCAGTATATATAGTCTTGACAATTATATACAGCCATCACCAGTACACGCAGCCTCCACCCATAAACTTAGCCTCCACCAGTGTACCTTGCACCCATCAGTATATGCAGTACAGCACGTCACAAGTACTGTATATACTCAGCCTCCACCAGTACACCCAGCCTCCACCAGTACACCCAGCCTCCACCAGTTCACCCAGTCTCCCCCAGTACACCCAGTCTCCCCCAGTACACCCAGCCTCCACCCGTACACCCAGCCTCCACCCGTACACCCAGTCTCCACCAGTACACCCAGCCTCCACCAGTATACCCAGCCTCCACCCGTACACCCAGCCTCCACCCGTACACCCCGCCTCCACCAGTACACCCAGCCTCCACCAGTACACCCAGCCTCCCCCAGTACACCCAGCCTCCACCCGTACACCCAGCCTCCACCAGTACACCCAGTCTCCACCAGTATACTTAGAATCCATTTGTAGAACTGGCCTCCACTCATATGCTCAGACTGGGATTCCTCGGCTGAGGCACACAGGAAGCACGGTGCACAATGCGGCAGTGTCCACCATAAATCACACAGGTTGTCAGCGGCGACATTAGCAGAAGCAGCTTGGATCACCAGTACTTGGAGTACCGCCAAACCGGCCACCACCCCCCATGGAGGAGCTGACCTCTGTATTCCTTTATATAGACATGAGTGACTATTTATTGGGAGGTCATGTGATGCTTCCAATCATCAGGTATTCCACTTCCTGTGTCTGGTCCTGGAGATGAGTAACTCAGACATTCTAAGAGGCTTAAAGGTCAACTCCACCCAAAACACGTCTTCAGTTCTGTGTGGCTGCCAAGCCCCGTTCTGTCTTCTGGTCTCTCTGGGGGGGTTCCAGTGGTGAAATCTCTCCTCCAAAATGCATCCGCAGACCGTCACACCCGACGGACGGAGAATTCCCCGTGTTTACACTCACGTGTGACGCGCTGCGACGGAATGTAAACTGATAATTGAAGGTCGGAATGTTTCCTCAGATACAGAATGTCCCTGAAATCTCCGACAGCAAATCACAATGAAACGCGCAAATAAATGTCCACACCGGAGACACCTGCCAATCATCTGGGTGTTCCCAGCTCCGCCCACCTGCCACCTTTGCTGGGGGGCGGAGTCCCACTCACAGTACACATTCAATCATTTTACTTTAAGGACGCGCTCTTCGCATCTCGTGTAACTGAACAGAAAATGTGTCATGGGAAGGAGAAAAGGGAAAAGGAAAGTTGGGGGGGAAGAAATGAGA
>NW_017308805.1:70354-72108 GCF_000935625.1 Nanorana parkeri | reverse complement strand
CAGGGACGAGTACAACAATCGCGCTAATAAAGCAAAAAAATGGCATAAAAGATTTGAAGACAATAAATCTAAATAAATAAAAGTTTATAAATATTGTTTTCTTATTTTTTGTTCATTTTATCTTCTGATTTTTTAAATACGTTCGGTGAAATTATTTTGTATCATTTAAATATTTTTTACATAAAAAAATGGCAACAAAAATAAATGATACAAAATGACAGCAAATATTGTTTGTTTCAATAAATGAAGAAGATTGTTTTGTTTATAAATAAAGTCATGTGACCTCAATGACGATCCGCAGACATCTTGAGGGCTTGTTCGCACCAAAGGCAGAGCAGAGTTTCTGCGCACGCAGTGCAGTGCGTTTTGCTGCGTTTTTTTACGTGTTCCTGGTCGTTTTTTCCCTCCAGCCTAAAATAGGCTTTCAGTGCGTTTGCATGCGTTCCGGAGCGTTCCAGAGCAGGAAAAATAGGGCTTGCTGCATTTTTTTTTACATGCTCTGCAACTGAACGCTGCGGTGTGAACTAGAGCCCAAAATACAATTGGAATACATTGAACGCGTTTTTGATGCGTTCTGTAACTGCTCTGAACAAGTCAGTGAGCGCTCATCACCAGGCCCGGCGCTACCGCAAGGCAAGCGGCCGCCTGAGGGCGCTGCAGGGTGAGGGCGGAAAAAACAGGGCATTTTGACAAGTACTTGTACTGGTCAAAATGCCCCGATGTTTGCGCTAATTTTTTTTTTTTTCTCATCACAGACGCGGCTTCTCGAGCTCCTTCAGTTGATCCATCAGAAGTGCAGCCAACCGGAGGAGCTTACACAACCCGACAACAGGAAGTGATGTTACCGGTGTTCTGTCAAGAATGCCGACCCAGTCAAATGTGCCGACCTCACCATCTTGCGCTTGCGCACACACCGGGATGAACTCGGAAACAGACGTTTATTGACAAAGTATTTTGTCTTAATCGTTAATTGTGACCGTTCATAATATGCCGTCCAATCCCTGGCAGTGAATGACGGGTGGCAATGTAATCATGATAACAATGTAATTGCTGAAGATGGTAATTGTGAATGTGCCACCCGTCATTCACTGCCAGGGATTGGACGGCATATTATGAACGGTCACAATTAGAAATGAATACTTTGTAAATAAATCTGTTTCCTCGTTTATCTCGTCTGTGCGTAAGCGCAGATGGCGATGTCGGCGAATACGACCGGGTCTGCATTCTCGACAGAACACCGGCAGAATCTCCATAGAAGAAACTTTGCAACAGATTCACAGAAAATGATTTGCTCGGTTGT
The DNA here is from genome assembly GCF_000935625.1 of Nanorana parkeri. Lineage (NCBI taxonomy): Eukaryota > Metazoa > Chordata > Amphibia > Anura > Dicroglossidae > Nanorana > Nanorana parkeri. Next base: position 70,808 of record NW_017308805.1, on the reverse strand, counting down.
AACGGTGTTCTGTCGACATCTCCAACTCGTTACGTCCGGTGACTTGCCAGTAGGAGATTCGGACAGGATGGCGCTAGTCCGCGTATGCCAGTCGCAGTGGTTTCAGAATCCTCGTCGAGTTCTCCAATTCTGGTCAGTGCGCCTGGCGGCTTCACAATTCTCATCGCTGCAAAGCAAAGGCAGCCAATCAGAGAACATCTTCTGCTAACAGATTTCAAGTCATGCCATCGGGTGGGCGCGCAGGCGCAGTAACGCTAACTGGGCGACTTAATACTGCTCTTGGTTGGCCACGCAGGCGCACTGACAGGAGTTGGAGAACTCGACAAGGATTCTGAAACTGCCTACTGGCAAGTCACATACGTGACGTAACAGGTTAGAGATCTCAACAAGTTGGCCATTTTGCTAGAACATCGGTTCCTGGACTGAAATTGTTTATTCTGATTCCACTGCACAC
>NW_017308805.1:68826-70298 GCF_000935625.1 Nanorana parkeri | reverse complement strand
GGGAGGGAAGTGGGGGATGATCCTGACACAGATATAGAGTCCAGTCCACATGCAGTGATGGATATCCGTGTTCCTCCGTCATGACTCTCGCAGAGTATATGCAGCTGCTCAGCGTGTTTATGAAACGTTTTATATTTATGACATATACAGAACTCACTTGTGGCTCTCGGGATGAGCTGTGCACACGGCACGAAGCTCTGCATGCGCCCGCCGCTCTCTGTGTGGTCTGCGCACGGACGGGGCTGCGGCAGCACATGGCACGCAGAATGCCGCAGGCTGCCGCTTTATATGTTTATTTCTCTTTTATATTTCCTGCATCTGGTTCTGTGATCTCGGCGGCGCCACACAACAGCACCTCCATCGCCATCCAGCCTGAGGAGATGGTGAATGTAGAACGGCTGAAAGTCAATTGTCCTTCATGTCACTTCTCTCCGAGTCGGCCAGATTCAGCAGGCTTTTCACACTGCTTCTGTGTACAGTCTCCATACAGAGTATTCACCAGCTAACAAGCCTCCGCTTTCCTGCAGGAGGTGAAAACGATGTCACATGACCGTCCTGCAGGAGGATAAAGCGGCTCATTCTTTGGTGAAGGGATTCTCCTCCTTCCCATGCTCACCTCCTATCTGTGGGGCTTCCTGCCATCACTTCCGGAGCCAATCAGAATGCTGCATTTATTATGGCAGCACACAAAGCATTATGGGTGGTCATGCCACCGTTACACTGACCTGGACTTTTCATAAGGAAGTAATACAAGTCTAAATATTGCAAGAATGTAACAATAATGCGGAGTTCCCATAATGCCGTGCAGGTCAATTTTACTTAAAATTATTTTCGGTTGTCACCTCACAAATCTTCATGTACGCATTTGCAGGTGTGCGTTCCAGTGGAGGTCTGCGTGTCGGTGCAATCAGCATCCTTGCTGAACAACCGCTGAGACTGCACGGTAAGCTGGCCAGTGATTGGTTGTGTGTATCAAAACTCATCGCCTCCGCCTATCATTTGCAATGTCTGCAGGTCCCCTTTAAGTGATAATTCGGGTAGCGTGATACGTTTTCTGGCGCACGAGGTCAGAACGCTGACAGACAGATTGAGGCTCCGCCCCCATCACAGCTGGAAACCCAAAACATGTCTGCGGACTTTTCTGACCCAAATGGGACGGATTTACTAAAGGAGTGAAACATGTTCACCTGTCTTAGTGAAATCCCTTTCATGGTCCTCGGCTGATCTCTACCAATTCTCGGCACATTCACCGTGCAGACTGAACATTCACCGTGCAGACTGAACACGCTTCTACTCTGAGTGAATGATTCCCAAAGTGTTCAAGTAGACGGCAAAAGAATGAAAATGAATTCTCGCTGTGTGCCGAGTGTGAGCTCTGCGTCCGCGGCTCTGCGACAGCTTCAGGTCCTACTACCCGCAAAACGTAGGGGCCGGGGCAAACATCTGCAGATCTCCACAACAGCCCCCCCCCC
>NW_017308805.1:64723-68779 GCF_000935625.1 Nanorana parkeri | reverse complement strand
CATGTACTCCAGCGATGGCTGCATGGTATTTCTCAGGGCGGGTTTCCTGATGGGGGGCAACAGTGGGCCATGGACAATTGGGGGACAGGAAGTATTGTCACCCTATAACAGGAAGTGCCTGTACAAGGGCCTCCATGGTAGGATCACCGGGGCTTAATATAAAGAAGGCGGAGTCTTCTATGAGGAGATGACAGTGATTGGGTGTCACATGATCTGAATAGATGATCTTTACGTCCAGTGATGTACGATTCCTGCGTTCCATCGCTGCGTTGCGCTCAGATATTTCCTGGAAGAAGAACTCGTTTTTGCTGGACGCCGTCCAATCCCGGAGTCTGGCATGTGCAGAATTCATCTTTAAATCAAACTGTAAAATAATTAGGCGGCGCGGAGATTAGAGAATTTACATCTCTCTCCCCGTTGCCGCTTCCACCTAATAGCGTGATAAATGATCTCCTCAGCGGTTTCACGGCGAGGATTACGGCGTCATTTCGGGGCGAATTTATGACGCGTGGCGTCGAGTGTTCCCATTACAGCCAGCGGGGACGTATTTCAGGAATGTAAGCGTTATTGATTGTGGATTCGCCGCGATTGTCGTGTAAGTGCTGCACATAAAGTAAAACACGGTAAGACAAGAGAGTGCATATAAAAGGATGTTCCCCAGAGAGTCTCGACTCTGCCTCCGGGATCATGGCTGACCTCTGACTGACCTCCACACCAGTGCATGTAATACAAACAAAGCAATATGGCCGCATCTGGCAGACTGACTGTCATACATAAATGCCGTGTATGAGCAGAGTGTCCCTTTAAACCAAATCTCCGCCCCCTCCAAAAGGATAAAACCATAAAATAATGATATAAAATGAGCGGGGGAGGGGTATGAAACGTGCGAGCGGCGGCGGTTCTCGGTACCACTTTGTGAATGATGAGGGAGCTCTCCGAAGTGGCGTCTGTTTACGATAAGGAGATGGCGGAGCGCTCAGCGCCTGGTGCCGCCGCCTCCTATCTGATTTTATTTTGTATACCGAATGATGCCGTCCCAGCTGACATCTTCCATCCATCCCAATTCACATCGGAGCAATCTCTGCGCACCCCCCCCGGCCACCACCACCACCCCCACTACCACCCCCACCATAGAGGAGATGAAATTCTGCTCCTGGGGGAAGACATTGTTGTGTGCACAGCTGACTTCCTGCCCGGTTCAGACACTGAAGCCCATTGCCTCTGATGAGCCCCCTTCAACCCAACATGGCGGCTCGCAGAGAAGAATGGCGGTCTGGAGATCTGGGATTCCCACGTCCGCTGTCTCCGTTGTGATAACATGTCGTGTCTCTACAGAACCGTCACCCGCTCTGCCAGCGCTTTGTGTGTTCTGACCCCTGACCTTCACCCCTCACCCTCTGTCCATCCAACTCTTCACCCCTCACCCTCTGTCCATCCAACTCTTCAAACCCTCACCCTCTGTCCATCCAACTCTTCACCCCTCACCCTCTGTCCATCCAACTCTTCACCCCTCACCCTCTGTCCATCCAACTCTTCACCCCTCACCCTCTGTCCATCCAATGACTCTTCATCCTTCTACCCCCTTGGCTGTTGTCAACTCTTCACATCTTATCTCGGTTCATCATTGACCTTTCATCCCCCCCCCGTCTACATGTCTCCAGTGAAGGCCGCATGGTATTTCTCAGGGCGGGTTTCCTGATGGGGACAACAGTGGACCATGGACAATTGGGGGACAGGGGGAGCAGTGTCACCCTATAACAGGAAGTGCCCAACATGGCGGCTCACAGAGAAGAATGGCGGTCTGGAGATCTGGTATTCCCACGTCCGCTGTCTCCGTTATGATAACATGTCGTGTCTCTACAAAACCATCGCCCGCTCTGCCGGCGCTTTGTGTGTTCTGACCCCTGACCTCCGGGGGCCCCAACATAAGCCACGTCTGTGACCCCCCCCCCCCCCCCTATAGAAGCTCATAATCCCAATTCCGCTCGTTGTCAGCCGACATGCCGACATTTCTACCCCCACCCTGGGAAGAGAAAATGGCCCCCAATGCACATTGCGATGGATGCGTTGTGCCGCACGCGCGATGTTTTGGTGGATTGGGAATCCGATTCAAATAAATGAGCTGCCGTAATGTTAACGTGTGACACAACACGCACCAGCATGCCTACGTTTAACGCACCGCGGCGGACCGGGCTGGGGTGAATGGATCCTCAGGGTCCATGGTGGGTCTGTCAATAGAGGAAGTGGAGTCTGGGGAGGTCAGAATCCTTTCCGGGATGATGCGGGGACCCGTTAATGAAAGCCTACGGAGCAGCCTATACAGGAGGACGTGGGCTACCAGTGTGCCCGGGAACTGCCCCAGAGCTCCCTGGCACTGAGGACCAGGATAAGGGACCAGCACCTGTCCTCATAGATGATTGTATTCTGCATTGTAGCCCTCTATAGCTGGTGGTATTCTGCATTGCTGTATAATGTATTGCTGGGAGTTGTAGTCTTCTGTACAGAGGCAATATTATCAGAGTCGCAGCGGTTGCAGCTGTGACGGGGCCCTAGCATTTGACCACTTGGGAAGTCCCGGACAGGAGGAAGGGGGCGCCGGTGACTAGACTGCGGATCCGCCCCGGCAACACACGGGAGCTTCCCTTATATTCTCACATAAAGAAGAACTCCTCCGCTCTGTCATGGGATTGTTCCATAGACTGGAGGATGGGGGTTGTTATAGATCATCCCTCGCCATCATCCTCTTAAAGGGCAGCCACTATGTTCCAGGAGCGGGGGCCGGGCTCAGTGAACGCTCAGAGATCTGTCCCTTTAAGATCCCAGAAATCTGTTTCCAATGTTGATTTGGCGGGCGAAGGGACGCGGCGCGGGAAGATTCATCGCCTCCCGTCACAGACCAGATCTCCCTTCCAAACAGCTGCCGGGCGGCTCGGAGTGCTGGAACGCGGCGCTGCTGCCATATATCACACTTAAGAATGCGCCGCTGATGGGCGAAATACGTTACCGGCGCAGCGATGCGACCGAAAGAAATATCTTTATAAGGGAACGGCGGGATCTGCAGGAGGGAACGGCGTATGCGGCACGCTGCGGGGCCACTATACAGGACAAATGAATGTATATATGCCGAACCCGAACCGTATACACCTCATACACATGGAGGAGAGGGCTGGACTACATACACGTTCCTCAGTCACAATCAGGGGCCACCAATACGGGCCCATTGAGTGGAAACCGTCTGCCATCCGTCACCAACTTCCTCCTGGTGTCCCTAAAAAAACTGGTCTGGCTACCAGGGCCGGGCCGAGGGGTAGGCAGCAGAGGCAATCGGTTTGGGCCCTTCAGCAGGAAGGAGGTGCCATTTGGCATTCTCAGTTCATAGAGGGGGAGGGGCACCCTGTTGTCACCTTGGGTGCTATAGGGCCACACGCTGTACAACCTGATTGTATAATCTCTTTGTAACAATTATCAATCTTTCAAATCAAATCAAAGATGAAGAACGTTCAGATCCGGAGGGAAAATTGTGATTGTGTTGGGAAACGACCAATAGCAGGACAGTACGCCCGACCATAGATTAAAGCAGGGGGGCCCATTAGGTAGATGGTGATCGTAGCTCACAAAGCTGATGCTGGTGGATCAGGAAGGGGGGAAGGGCGGCCCCTCGCTGTGCACACATGATTACCTATCAGCCTGAGACTGCTGAGCCCAGCTCCCCGACACCTCTCTGGTGGATACTGGGGGTTGTAGTGCTGCTATGTATTACATCAAAGAATATTAGTTCACACCTCCTGTTCCAAAATACAGCAAGGTGAGCCAGGAGAGAGAGTGGGGAGAGACAGCCAGGAGTGGGAGGAAAGACAGACAGGGGGGAGAGGGCAAGGAGACAGCCAGGAGAGAAAACGAGGAGAGACAGCCAGGAGAGAGAGCAAGGAGAGACAGCCAGGAGAGAGAGAGGAGAGACAGCCAGGAGAGAGAGAGGAGAGACAGCCAGGAGAGAAAACGAGGAGAGACAGCCAGGAGAGAGCGAGGAGAGGCAGCCAAAAGAGAGAGCGAGGGAGG
>NW_017308805.1:57469-63828 GCF_000935625.1 Nanorana parkeri | reverse complement strand
ATGCCGACATTTCTACCCCCACCCTGGGAAGAGAAAATGGCCCCCAATGCACATTGCGATGGATGCGTTGTGCCGCACGCGCGATGTTTTGGTGGATTGGGAATCCGATTCAAATAAATGAGCTGCCGTAATGTTAACGTGTGACACAACACGCACCAGCATGCCTACGTTTAACGCACCGCGGCGGACCGGGCTGGGGTGAATGGATCCTCAGGGTCCATGGTGGGTCTGTCAATAGAGGAAGTGGAGTCTGGGGAGGTCAGAATCCTTTCCGGGATGATGCGGGGACCCGTTAATGAAAGCCTACGGAGCAGCCTATACAGGAGGACGTGGGCTACCAGTGTGCCCGGGAACTGCCCCAGAGCTCCCTGGCACTGAGGACCAGGATAAGGGACCAGCACCTGTCCTCATAGATGATTGTATTCTGCATTGTAGCCCTCTATAGCTGGTGGTATTCTGCATTGCTGTATAATGTATTGCTGGGAGTTGTAGTCTTCTGTACAGAGGCAATATTATCAGAGTCGCAGCGGTTGCAGCTGTGACGGGGCCCTAGCATTTGACCACTTGGGAAGTCCCGGACAGGAGGAAGGGGGCGCCGGTGACTAGACTGCGGATCCGCCCCGGCAACACACGGGAGCTTCCCTTATATTCTCACATAAAGAAGAACTCCTCCGCTCTGTCATGGGATTGTTCCATAGACTGGAGGATGGGGGTTGTTATAGATCATCCCTCGCCATCATCCTCTTAAAGGGCAGCCACTATGTTCCAGGAGCGGGGGCCGGGCTCAGTGAACGCTCAGAGATCTGTCCCTTTAAGATCCCAGAAATCTGTTTCCAATGTTGATTTGGCGGGCGAAGGGACGCGGCGCGGGAAGATTCATCGCCTCCCGTCACAGACCAGATCTCCCTTCCAAACAGCTGCCGGGCGGCTCGGAGTGCTGGAACGCGGCGCTGCTGCCATATATCACACTTAAGAATGCGCCGCTGATGGGCGAAATACGTTACCGGCGCAGCGATGCGACCGAAAGAAATATCTTTATAAGGGAACGGCGGGATCTGCAGGAGGGAACGGCGTATGCGGCACGCTGCGGGGCCACTATACAGGACAAATGAATGTATATATGCCGAACCCGAACCGTATACACCTCATACACATGGAGGAGAGGGCTGGACTACATACACGTTCCTCAGTCACAATCAGGGGCCACCAATACGGGCCCATTGAGTGGAAACCGTCTGCCATCCGTCACCAACTTCCTCCTGGTGTCCCTAAAAAAACTGGTCTGGCTACCAGGGCCGGGCCGAGGGGTAGGCAGCAGAGGCAATCGGTTTGGGCCCTTCAGCAGGAAGGAGGTGCCATTTGGCATTCTCAGTTCATAGAGGGGGAGGGGCACCCTGTTGTCACCTTGGGTGCTATAGGGCCACACGCTGTACAACCTGATTGTATAATCTCTTTGTAACAATTATCAATCTTTCAAATCAAATCAAAGATGAAGAACGTTCAGATCCGGAGGGAAAATTGTGATTGTGTTGGGAAACGACCAATAGCAGGACAGTACGCCCGACCATAGATTAAAGCAGGGGGGCCCATTAGGTAGATGGTGATCGTAGCTCACAAAGCTGATGCTGGTGGATCAGGAAGGGGGGAAGGGCGGCCCCTCGCTGTGCACACATGATTACCTATCAGCCTGAGACTGCTGAGCCCAGCTCCCCGACACCTCTCTGGTGGATACTGGGGGTTGTAGTGCTGCTATGTATTACATCAAAGAATATTAGTTCACACCTCCTGTTCCAAAATACAGCAAGGTGAGCCAGGAGAGAGAGTGGGGAGAGACAGCCAGGAGTGGGAGGAAAGACAGACAGGGGGGAGAGGGCAAGGAGACAGCCAGGAGAGAAAACGAGGAGAGACAGCCAGGAGAGAGAGCAAGGAGAGACAGCCAGGAGAGAGAGAGGAGAGACAGCCAGGAGAGAGAGAGGAGAGACAGCCAGGAGAGAAAACGAGGAGAGACAGCCAGGAGAGAGCGAGGAGAGGCAGCCAAAAGAGAGAGCGAGGGAGGTTTTTTTTTCGTTGGTAGATCTCATGTAGCTTGTCATTTGAAAAGTAGATCTTAACACAGAAATTGTGGACACCCCTGGATTAAAGGATCCGCTCCTACTTAACAACCGGCTGAACTACAAAACCCAGCAGATTTCCGGATTGGAGGAAAGGCGCTGCTGGCATTAGAGAGGGCTCTCCTCACCGATCAAAGAATGGAGCAGATGGGAACCCAGTGTATAACATTCACCTACAATTCACCAACTACAGACATGGTGAATGTATTCACTGAATTCACACTATGCCACTGTATGAGGCTACACACTGCGGGACGGGTGGCTGTGATATGAGCGGTATAATGGGTGAGCTTAGCCGACCAATCCAATCTATAGCCAGATCATGTGTATGGTCACCCTTCCCCCACATCACCCAATCACATCTCAGACTACTGGACTGATAAGAGTGAGAGCTGAATTCTGATTGGTGGATTTTGGTTGTAGTTCCCGGAGCCGACACCAACCAACCAACCAGAACAAACTCCACGTAGGAGAACCATCCATATGGAGGATGTCAGACGATCAATTTTCAGATCAGAACAACAAAGCCCATTACGGTCACTGCAAATCATTACAATGCAGCACGAGAGAGACCCGAAGGGTTCCTGCCAAACCATCGCACTACAAATCACATCTACACCCCGCACAGTCTTATCAGGCACCATGCCCACAATACAAAACATGGGCCGATATTTGCCTTTGTCTCAGTGTGGCCCCCGGGCCGGTTCCTCAGACTACTGGAGGGTGGAATAGGAGGGAGAACTTATGACGTCATCAGGAGCTCATATAATGAGAAGTTCTGCAGCATGAAGGGGAACGGGAAGAGAACAGAGAACTTCCGGCAGCGGGTGGAGTCAGAGACAACTCTCCTCAACATCTCCATCAATGGACTGGCGGAAGCTCTAGAATCCTCCTCAGCACCAGGACCAGCTCTACATGACACCGAGGTGAGGACGACCTCCTACTACTGTCACCAACAGAGAGAGGGCTACAGGACAGCCCGGGAGTGCGGCATGGGCACTACCCATCAACCCGAAGATAACACAGGTCATGGTTCTCCAAAGGAAGAAAATCCGGAGTTCTTCCTTCACACTAAACCACGGCACTCTCCATGAATCCCACACTTACAGGTACCTCGGCCTGGAACAGGAAGTCTCAAACCAGGGGCCCCAAGAGACACGGCGCGTGGAACCTTCTATGCCATCAGGAGACCACTCTACAGACTACAACCACCTGGAAGAGTCTTTCATTGTGTCATCACCCCAATCCTCCTCTATGGCAGTGAAGTATGGGGCCCCATCATGGTGTCATCACTGTTCTGCAGCATGAAGGGGAACGGGAAGAGAACAGAGAACTTCCGGCAGCGGGTGGAGTCAGAGACAACTCTCCTCAACATCTCCATCAATGGACTGGCGGAAGCTCTAGAATCCTCCTCAGCACCAGGACCAGCTCTACATGACACCGAGGTGAGGACGACCTCCTACTACTGTCACCAACAGAGAGAGGGCTACAGGACAGCCCGGGAGTGCGGCATGGGCACTACCCATCAACCCGAAGATAACACAGGTCATGGTTCTCCAAAGGAAGAAAATCCGGAGTTCTTCCTTCACACTAAACCACGGCACTCTCCATGAATCCCACACTTACAGGTACCTCGGCCTGGAACAGGAAGTCTCAAACCAGGGGCCCCAAGAGACACGGCGCGTGGAACCTTCTATGCCATCAGGAGACCACTCTACAGACTACAACCACCTGGAAGAGTCTTTCATTGTGTCATCACCCCAATCCTCCTCTATGGCAGTGAAGTATGGGGCCCCATCATGGTGTCATCACCCCAATCCTCCTCTATGGCAGTGAAGTATGGGGCCCCATCATGGTGTCATCACCCCAATCCTCCTCTATGGCAGTGAAGTATGGGGCCCCGTCACAAATCCAGACCAACCAAAATATTCCATCTGGAATTCTGCAAGCTCCTCCTCCAAGTCCATCGGAGCTCCTCTAACAATACTTGCCCGGCTGAGTTGGGCAGATTCCCCTTACTTCTTGTAGTACAGAAGATGGCGCCATCATACTGGGACCAGTACAGAAGAGGGCGCCATCATACTGGGACCAGTACAGGAGAAAGCGCCATCATACTGGGACCAGTACAGAAGAGGGCGCCATCATACTGGGACCAGCTAAACATCAGCAGCCCCAACTCATACCACCATAAAGCCCCCCTGGCCAACAAGGACCACTCCAAACCATGCGGCTGCAACAACTCATCACCACCTCGTCCATCCAAAGCTCCGCCCATCATTGCAGCCGGACCAAATATCACATAAAGAAAATGATATCAGAGAGACTCCCAACAACCAATCACTGGAGAGAACACAAGCTGCCGCATACCTGGAGGTACTACAAGAGCCCAAAGACAGACAGACCCCGAGCCGGTACAGACTGAGCGCCCACAGCCTGGGAATGGAATCCGGGCGGCACAGACCTACAAGACCAGGGAGAGCAGACTGTGCCAGCGGTGTGACCTGGGGGCCCTGGAAGATGAGGGCCACTTCCTGCTACAGGGCCCCAAGTACTCAGCACTGAGGGACACTCACTTCCAGTGGCTCCCCGCTCTCATCCCGGACTTCACCTCTATAGGGGAGAAGAGGAGACTCCGCATTGTACCGGGAGAAGAGGGGCAGCAGCGGTGTCCTTGTGGGGAAGTTGCCGTCTCTACATTCAGTCCTGCTTTGTACAAGCCGAGCTAAATGTAGAGTGAGGCAGCCGATTTTTCGTTCACATGTGAAATCGGCCATGTCGCCTAAACAATAATAAGATTTAAAAAATTATAAAAAAGTAAATAAGATAAAAAAAATTAAAAAAATGACATTGATAAAAAAATAATTAAATAAAGAAAAATAAAAAAATAAGAAGAAATAATTAAAGAAAAAAGAAAAAGTGGTAAAAAAGTAAAAATAAATAAATAAAGAAACAGTAAAAAAAATTGACACTAACCCCGCCGCCCTGCCATCTGGTTGCCATTCTCCATTGATGGGAAGGAGGGGGGGCGCATCGCAGAACCTGGCCTTGGAGCGGCAGGGAGAGTAAATCCGGCCCTGGCCATAGTAAGAAAGAATGTAGACGGAACTAACCCATTGTAGTGTTTTCCAAAGCTGGACTCCAAATACTTTCTACAACCATTTCTGGGACCTGTTCCTTTTGGCGACCACTATGGACTTGTATGTTGTTTCCATTTAACCACTTCCTGCCGGACCAATTTCCTACATTTGCACACACACATGATGATAAAATCGGAATTTTTGGCTAGAAAACAGCTTCAGACCCCCAAACAATGAGCTATTTTCTGAAGGCGGAGGCCCTGCAGAATAAAAAGATGCTAGTTGCAACATTTTATGTCGCGCAGTATTTGCGCAAATGTTTATCAAACCAGTAATTTTAGGATAAAATACACCAAAAATAAATATAGTGCACAGAAACACAATGTAATACCCAAATTGTTTGGTAAAATATAAAAGACGGGTCATTAGATACCAGACATGTCAAGGCTTAAAATTGCGTGCGTCCATGAAACCACAAAAAAACGACAATACCCCAAATCTCCCATAGGGGGCACTTTAAACGCTTTTACTGTTTATCAGCTTAGTGTTACCAGTGATTGATGGGCCGAGAATTATTATTGCTCTCACAACGTTTGCCACGATATTTAATGTGTGGCGCAAATTTTGTTTTTGTACTTAGATGCACCTGACACGTGTTTGCGCTTGTATGTGGGAACTATTGTATGTGGGAACTATTTTTTTCATAGGTTACTTTAATTTTTATACTTAACTTTATAGCGATCACTTAGGGGGCCAACAAACCCCCCTATGTAATAGCAATTAGGACATGACAGGTCCTCTTTATGGAGATATCAGGGTTCTGTCAGACCCCTAATGTCCCCCAGGAACCCCAATGAAGCAGCACTAGAGTGTTCAGGATTCACTTGAAGAAAAGGTGGCAACCCTAACTCACCCCCCATCCCCCTTTATATTACCCCTGATAATGTCCCCGGACTCCCCTCCCATCCCCTTTATATTATCCCTTACCCCTGATAATGTCCCCGGACTCCCCTCCCATCCCCTTTATATTACCCCGTACCCCTGATAATGTCCCCGGACTCCCCTCCTCTCCCCTTTATATTACCCCTTACCCCTGATAATGTCCCCGGACTCCCCTCCTCTCCCCTTTATATTACCCCTTACCCCTGATAATGTCCCTGGTCTTTCCTCC
>NW_017308805.1:53120-56417 GCF_000935625.1 Nanorana parkeri | reverse complement strand
CACACAGACACACACACACACACACACACCATCCCATGAACACTCCCCATATGCTTTGGCAATGCTAAAATGTATATAGAGAGAATACAAATCAGTTCCTGGGTTAGGAGATTTCTTGGTGTCGGAAGAGATATATAAGTAATAATAATTGATTATTGTATTATCAGTATTTGTTTTTATTTATCTGACAATCAATATTGATAATCAATAACAGTCTCCTCCGTCTCTAGGCGGCAGGAATATGAATCTCTTTTACTCTTTATATTTCGTTCACTTCACAGAGAGAATTCATTGTATCGATCAGACGCATTGATCGCCCCTCCCTCATCGCCTGCGTCTCTTTTATATAAACACGGGAGATACTGATCCGGGAACTACAAACAAACTTTATACAAAGTTCCGGATAATCTGGTCAGCCCGGGAGAGGCGGATTTCTATTTTATGTAAGTACAGCCAAACTGTGCGCGTCTGAACGCAGGTAAACGCATCTGAACGCAGGTAAACACGCCTGAACGCAGGTAAACGCGTCTGAACGCAGGTAAACACGCCTGAACGCAGATAAACGCATCTGAACGCAGGTAAACGCGTCTGAACGCAGGTAAACACGCCTGAACGCAGATAAACGCGTCTGAACGCAGGTAAACACGCCTGAACGCAGATAAACGCATCTGAACGCAGGTAAACACGCCGGAACGCAGATAAACACGCCTGAACGCAGATAAACGCATCTGAACGCAGGTAAACACGCCTGAACGCAGATAAACACGCCTGAACGCAGATAAACGCGTCTGAACGCAGGTAAACACGCCTGAACGCAGATAAACGCATCTGAACGCAGGTAAACACGCCTGAACGCAGATAAACACGCCTGAACGCAGATAAACGCGTCTGAACGCAGGTAAACACGCCTGAACGCAGATAAACACGCCTGAACGCAGGTAAACATGCCTGAACGCAGATAAACGTGTGTGAACTTAGATAAACACGCCTGAACGCAGGTACACACACCTGAACGTAGGTAAACGCACGGCGTACAGGACACCACTGACACGATTCTATACATTTATAGGAGTTCAGAAATTTCCTATAAACGCAGATCATGGGATTCCGTGTGAATGAATATTGTGCGGAATCTGTCGCCACTTTTGCGGTAGAAGCGGCGATGAGGGTCATGTGACAGGGTCATGTGACGCAGACACTGAATTCACTTTCCGCTTACCTGTTTGGCGGGCAGCAACGTGATGATGAGGAGGAGGAGGGCCGCCCGGCAGCGCCAGCTCTTCCCCGCCGCTGGTCCGGTGCACTCCGCTGCTTTGGAAATATCCGCCATGTCTGCTCATCAATATCCGTCATCCACTCCGATTGACGCAATCTCTGACCGACGGCACATGTACCAGCGACACTATTAGGAGCGTTCCGTTGGCACGGGCGCGGTACAATAACAGAGCGAACGCGTCTGCATTCCGTGACCGCCCGCGCGCTGGACACCAAACTTTGTTCTTTAGAACATCTGTCGGTGGGATTGCAGGAGGGTGACGCACGGCGCAGCTCCTCTCAGTGTCTGTGCAGTCAGTGAAAGTTCTCAGCAGAGTTCAGGAGAGGAGCGGAGGGGGGGGGAGGGGGGATTGGCCCCTCCAATGGGAGCAAAGTTTGGGATTTGCAGCTCTCGGAATTACGCATCTGGAAGGCCGCGATGACTCTTCCCCACTCCGCTTCACATTAAACAAATTGTAAATCTTTTCTCACTTGGTGAAATGTGACGGCGCAAACAGATCATTCCGGAGAGTTCCGCCATCCGCTTCATCTTCAGAAAGTTGTTACAATGTAGCAAGTTTCAGCTGGAAGTAACATTTATGTGGCAGATTGTGTGCGGGAGAGAAGCGAGATCGGCCGGATAATGTGACGTCCAGATAGGCGATGGGAGGTCCGGGACGGAAACACCGAGGCCTCTTACTATCACCCCCCAAGGTGGGCTTCAATGGACCGACTCTCAGGTCCGACTCCAAGGTGGGCTTCAATGGACCGACTCTCAGGTCCGACCCTAAGGTGGGCTTCAATGGTTCAACTCTCAGGTCCGACCCTAAGGTGGGCTTCAATGGGCTGAACTCTCAGGTCCGACCCGAAAGTGGGCTTCAATGGACCGACTCTCAGGTCCGACCCCAATGTGGGCTTCAATGGACCGACTCTCAGGTCCGACCCTAAGGTGGGCTTCAATGGTCCGACCCGAAGGTGGGCTTCAATGGTTCAACTCTCAGGTCCGACTCTAAGGTGGGCTTCAATGGTCCGACCCGAAGGTGGGCTTCAATGGTTCAACTCTCAGGTCCAACCCTAAGGTGGGCTTCAATGGACCGACTCTCAGGTCCAACTCTAAGGTGGGCTTCAATGGGCCGACTCTCAGGTCCGACCCCAAGGTGGGCTTCAATGGACCGACTCTCAGGTCTGACCCGAAAGTGGGCTTCAATGGACCGACTCTCAGGTCCGACCCGAAAGTGGGCTTCAATGGACCGACTCTCAGGTCTGACCCGAAGGTGGGCTTCAATGGTCCAACTCTCAGGTCCGACCCCAAGGTTGGCTTCAATGGACCGACTCTCAGGTCCGACCCCAAGGTGGGCTTCAATGGACCGACTCTCAGGTCCGACTCCAAGGTGGGCTTCAATGGACCGACTCTCAGGTCCGACCCTAAGGTGGGCTTCAATGGTTCAACTCTCAGGTCCGACCCTAAGGTGGGCTTCAATGGGCTGAACTCTCAGGTCCGACCCGAAAGTGGGCTTCAATGGACCGACTCTCAGGTCCGACCCCAATGTGGGCTTCAATGGACCGACTCTCAGGTCCGACCCTAAGGTGGGCTTCAATGGTCCGACTCTAAGGTCCAACCCTAAGGTGGGCTTCAATGGTCCGACTCTAAGGTCCAACCCTAAGGTGGGCTTCAATGGACCGACTCTCACCTGAGTGTCATGTCAATGAGGGGCGGAGTCAGACCCAGTATAGGAAACTTTCCAGCAAACTTGTCCTGTTCCCTCATCTGATTGTCAAAAACTATTCAGAGATTTATTAAAGTTTAACTAAAGATGAAATTGTGACCAATTGTTTGTGGGTGTGGTTACATATTGGGGGGGTGATTTTATAGGTTGTGGTTAAAAGTGGGGGTGGTCAATAGGGGGTCCCCAGATTTATTTTGAGTATCTGGTCACCTTACTGTATGGGGTCGTTCTTGGTCTGCAGCACCTGTGAGGGGGTCACATGACAGTACGGCTTGGCCTGTGAGGGGGGCACATGACAGGACCGCTTTGCCCTGGT
>NW_017308805.1:51850-52803 GCF_000935625.1 Nanorana parkeri | reverse complement strand
GGGTGACTTGCCGGTTCGGCTGGGCCTGTGAGGGGGTCACATGACAGTACGGCTTGGCCTGTGAGGGGGTCACATGACAGTACGGCTTGGCCTGTGAGGAGGTCACATGACCCGTGTGGCGCTCGTTATCACCGCCAGGACACGCCGCGCGCGGTGATACTTTTGCTGTTTGTAGTTTATTCTGCTCGGTGACATTCGCGGGGAGCTCGATCCATCAGCGGCGCGATAATGGATTCTTCTGATTTATGCGCGGCGACATTTCGGAACGCGGCGGGACTGAAATCCGCCGCGGCGTCTGGGAAAGGTGACGGAGATGTTTTCATATAAATCAGATCTTCTCCTCCGGTGTACAGAAGAAGGACGAGGACGCCGCGCCGCGGAGGAGGACGGACGCCGTCTACGGCTCAGAGGTCATTCCAGAGAGAAATGGGCTTTCTGGTACAGGCGGCGTTATAGGTGGAGCCATAGGCGGCGTTATAGGTGGAGCCATAGGTGGCGTTATAGGTGGAGCCATAGGTGGCAGCGTTATAGGTGGAGCCATAGGTGGCGGTATAGGTGGAGCCATAGGTGGCGTTATAGGTGGAGCCATAGGCAGCGTTATAGGTGGAGCCAGAGGTGGCGGCGTTATAGGTGGAGCCATAGGTGGCGGCGTTATAGGTGGAGCCATAGGTGGAGCCAGAGGTGGCGGCGTTATAGGTGGAGCCAGAGGTGGCATTATAGGTGGAGCCATAGGCGGCGTTATAGGTGGAGCCATAGGTGGCATTATAGGTGGAGCCAGAGGTGGCGTTATAGGTGGAGCCATAGGTGGCATTATAGGTGGAGCCAGAGGTGGCATTATAGGTGGAGCCATAGGCGGCGTTATAGGTGGAGCCATAGGTGGCATTATAGGTGGAGCCAGAGGTGGCGTTATAGGTGGAGCCATAGGTGGCATTATAGGTGGAGCCAGAGGTGGC
>NW_017308805.1:44187-49724 GCF_000935625.1 Nanorana parkeri | reverse complement strand
GGGTAGGTACTCGGGGTAGGTGACCCCACAGCGGGTAGGTAGGTACTCGGGGTAGGTGACCCCACAGCGGGTAGGTAGGTACTCGGGGTAGGTGACCCCACAGCGGGTAGGTACTCGGGGTAGGTGACCCCACAGCGGGTAGGTAGGTACTCCCGGTTGGTAGTAAAGTTGAAGTGATGATATTTGATGAGCAGCGGCCATTTTATCTTCTTGATTCTCTGCCCGGAGTTCCCCTCCTGGTGATGTCATCGCTCCGGCATTTCCCCTCCTGGTGATGTCATCGCTGCGTCCGATCTCCGAGGTCGCGGCCCCGCGCTCCTCCCTGCCATCCATCATGACTTCACACCTGATCCCAGACACCGCGAGACGGCGAATTCCTGAGCGCCATTGTTTACAGCGCCGGACACGTGAGCGCGAGCGCCTGCGTTCCCCAGAACTTCCCTGAATGTAAATATTTGTCCGCGGCGCGAACATTGTGCACTCTGCGGAATCCTCCTCCCAGCGTCCGTACCCAGAGCGCCGCTCAACCCGGACACACCGTGACCGCAGCGCGTCACCCGGGACCAGATATCACTAAGAGGACCTGTCACGTCTCCAGCAATTCAACATCACATTATACAGCAACATTTATTATGTCTGCACTGGGGGCCACACATCAGACCGCGGCACCACCTGCACTGGGGGCCACACATCAGACCGCGGCACCACCTGCACTGGGGGCCACACATCAGACCGCGGCACCACCTGCACTGGGGGCCACACATCAGACCGCGGCACCACCTGCACTGGGGGCCACACATCAGACCGCGGCACCACCTGCACTGGGGGCCACACATCAGACCGCGGCACCACCTGCACTGGGGGCCACACATCAGACCGCGGCACCACCTGCACTGGGGGCCACACATCAGACCGCGGCACCACCTGCACTGGGGGCCACACATCAGACCGCGGCACCACCTGCACTGGGGGCCACACATCAGACCGCGGCACCACCTGCACTGGGGGCCACACATCAGACCGCGGCACCACCTGCACTGGGGGCCACACATCAGACCGCGGCACCACCTGCACTGGGGGCCACACATCAGACCGCGGCACCACCTGCACTGGGGGCCACACATCAGACCGCGGCACCACCTGCACTGGGGGCCACACATCAGACCGCGGCACCACCTGCACTGGGGGCCACACATCAGACCGCGGCACCACCTGCACTGGGGGCCACACATCAGACCGCGGCACCACCTGCACTGGGGGCCACACATCAGACCGCGGCACCACCTGCACTGGGGGCCACACATCAGACCGCGGCACCACCTGCACTGGGGGCCACACATCAGACCGCGGCACCACCTGCACTGGGGGCCACACATCAGACCGCGGCACCACCTGCACTGGGGGCCACACATCAGACCGCGGCACCACCTGCACTGGGGGCCACACATCAGACCGCGGCACCACCTGCACTGGGGGCCACACATCAGACCGCGGCACCACCTGCACTGGGGGCCACACATCAGACCGCGGCACCACCTGCACTGGGGGCCACACATCAGACCGCGGCACCACCTGCACTGGGGGCCACACATCAGACCGCGGCACCACCTGCACTGGGGGCCACACATCAGACCGCGGCACCACCTGCACTGGGGGCCACACATCAGACCGCGGCACCACCTGCACTGGGGGCCACACATCAGACCGCGGCACCACCTGCACTGGGGGCCACACATCAGACCGCGGCACCACCTGCACTGGGGGCCACACATCAGACCGCGGCACCACCTGCACTGGGGGCCACACATCAGACCGCGGCACCACCTGCACTGGGGGCCACACATCAGACCGCGGCACCACCTGCACTGGGGGCCACACATCAGACCGCGGCACCACCTGCACTGGGGGCCACACATCAGACCGCGGCACCACCTGCACTGGGGGCCACACATCAGACCGCGGCACCACCTGCACTGGGGGCCACACATCAGACCGCGGCACCACCTGCACTGGGGGCCACACATCAGACCGCGGCACCACCTGCACTGGGGGCCACACATCAGACCGCGGCACCACCTGCACTGGGGGCCACACATCAGACCGCGGCACCACCTGCACTGGGGGCCACACATCAGACCGCGGCACCACCTGCACTGGGGGCCACACATCAGACCGCGGCACCACCTGCACTGGGGGCCACACATCAGACCGCGGCACCACCTGCACTGGGGGCCACACATCAGACCGCGGCACCACCTGCACTGGGGGCCACACATCAGACCGCGGCACCACCTGCACTGGGGGCCACACATCAGACCGCGGCACCACCTGCACTGGGGGCCACACATCAGACCGCGGCACCACCTGCACTGGGGGCCACACATCAGACCGCGGCACCACCTGCACTGGGGGCCACACATCAGACCGCGGCACCACCTGCACTGGGGGCCACACATCAGACCGCGGCACCACCTGCACTGGGGGCCACACATCAGACCGCGGCACCACCTGCACTGGGGGCCACACATCAGACCGCGGCACCACCTGCACTGGGGGCCACACATCAGACCGCGGCACCACCTGCACTGGGGGCCACACATCAGACCGCGGCACCACCTGCACTGGGGGCCACACATCAGACCGCGGCACCACCTGCACTGGGGGCCACACATCAGACCGCGGCACCACCTGCACTGGGGGCCACACATCAGACCGCGGCACCACCTGCACTGGGGGCCACACATCAGACCGCGGCACCACCTGCACTGGGGGCCACACATCAGACCGCGGCACCACCTGCACTGGGGGCCACACATCAGACCGCGGCACCACCTGCACTGGGGGCCACACATCAGACCGCGGCACCACCTGCACTGGGGGCCACACATCAGACCGCGGCACCACCTGCACTGGGGGCCACACATCAGACCGCGGCACCACCTGCACTGGGGGCCACACATCAGACCGCGGCACCACCTGCACTGGGGGCCACACATCAGACCGCGGCACCACCTGCACTGGGGGCCACACATCAGACCGCGGCACCACCTGCACTGGGGGCCACACATCAGACCGCGGCACCACCTGCACTGGGGGCCACACATCAGACCGCGGCACCACCTGCACTGGGGGCCACACATCAGACCGCGGCACCACCTGCACTGGGGGCCACACATCAGACCGCGGCACCACCTGCACTGGGGGCCACACATCAGACCGCGGCACCACCTGCACTGGGGGCCACACATCAGACCGCGGCACCACCTGCACTGGGGGCCACACATCAGACCGCGGCACCACCTGCACTGGGGGCCACACATCAGACCGCGGCACCACCTGCACTGGGGGCCACACATCAGACCGCGGCACCACCTGCACTGGGGGCCACACATCAGACCGCGGCACCACCTGCACTGGGGGCCACACATCAGACCGCGGCACCACCTGCACTGGGGGCCACACATCAGACCGCGGCACCACCTGCACTGGGGGCCACACATCAGACCGCGGCACCACCTGCACTGGGGGCCACACATCAGACCGCGGCACCACCTGCACTGGGGGCCACACATCAGACCGCGGCACCACCTGCACTGGGGGCCACACATCAGACCGCGGCACCACCTGCACTGGGGGCCACACATCAGACCGCGGCACCACCTGCACTGGGGGCCACACATCAGACCGCGGCACCACCTGCACTGGGGGCCACACATCAGACCGCGGCACCACCTGCACTGGGGGCCACACATCAGACCGCGGCACCACCTGCACTGGGGGCCACACATCAGACCGCGGCACCACCTGCACTGGGGGCCACACATCAGACCGCGGCACCACCTGCACTGGGGGCCACACATCAGACCGCGGCACCACCTGCACTGGGGGCCACACATCAGACCGCGGCACCACCTGCACTGGGGGCCACACATCAGACCGCGGCACCACCTGCACTGGGGGCCACACATCAGACCGCGGCACCACCTGCACTGGGGGCCACACATCAGACCGCGGCACCACCTGCACTGGGGGCCACACATCAGACCGCGGCACCACCTGCACTGGGGGCCACACATCAGACCGCGGCACCACCTGCACTGGGGGCCACACATCAGACCGCGGCACCACCTGCACTGGGGGCCACACATCAGACCGCGGCACCACCTGCACTGGGGGCCACACATCAGACCGCGGCACCACCTGCACTGGGGGCCACACATCAGACCGCGGCACCACCTGCACTGGGGGCCACACATCAGACCGCGGCACCACCTGCACTGGGGGCCACACATCAGACCGCGGCACCACCTGCACTGGGGGTGCGGCCTCTCAGGGGGTCAGTGCGGCCTCTCAGGGGGTCAGTGCGGCCTCTCAGGGGGTCAGTGCGGCCTCCCAGGGGGTCAGTGCGGCCTCTCAGGGGGTCAGTGCAGCCTCTCAGGTCGGGTGGATTGGGGTCGGGCCAGCGGATTCATGTCGGCCATGCTTATTCTGCAGAGGCGGGCCTGGAATGGGAGCTCCGCCCACCCCCATGTTAATCCCGCCCCGATGATGGCGGATTCTTGAATTCGTCTGCAAAAGTGGAAATACACTTTAATAAAGTTTCCGGAACGGAAATTGCACTTTTTATGTTCCCAGCGCTCCTCTGCGCTCCGCATTCCGGGGCCGATGAGAGTGACGAGCTGCGTCCTCCCGCCGCGAGCGCGGACATCTCAGACCGATATGGTAGTGGCGTGTGTGTGTGTGGGGGGGAGGGGTCGATGGGTCCGGCGAGGTCCTTTCACTGCGTGCGTCATTCCTTACAAAGCGCTGCGTCCGGAGAATTTGGGGGCGGTTCCTCTTCTGTGAAACGTATTTTTGCGCTCCGTTGACGGGGGGCGGGAAGACATTTTGCAGGACCCCGGCGATGTTTGGGTTGCGGTGTAACGTGTGGCGCGGCAGACGCAGATAACGCGCGCCCCTTTCCTAATGGATCTCACCTAAAAATAGCCAATCAGGACGGCTGAGGATTACCAGCTGGCGCCCCTCCCGCTGCGCCTCCGCTGGCGCCTCCGCTGACAGAAAAAAACCGCCAGAACGCTCATCCTTTTCCCCGATGGCGTCACCAGAATCCACTTTGAGTTAGTCCATGGAGATTGTGGGGGGGGGCGGGGTCAAATCTGGAGGCGCTAAAGGAGAACTCCGTCTAAAAAAGTCCCTCTATGTGATAGCACAGATACATTGACAGGTCCTCTTTATGGAGACATCGGGGGTCTCTAAGATCCATAATCTCACCTGGGGACCCCCAAAGAAGCTGATGAAGCCGAGATCTGGCCGGAGAAATGACAGCCGAAGGTGGAAGTGATGTCATAGACGTCGCTTCCGCCAATAGGGAGGGGAGAATGCTGATCTCTCCTCCTCCTCAGTACGGGCAGTCGCTGTGCCGGTCCCGGGCTCGCAGGAGGGACAGCGGAGCCACGGGATAACCGGCAGCCACGGGGGTTCCGCGCGGCAGCAGAGGGGGACACTGATGGAGGCGGATGATCATATGAGGTTTATCC
>NW_017308805.1:43280-43661 GCF_000935625.1 Nanorana parkeri | reverse complement strand
TCCCCCATCATTTATAAGGATGATGATTTTCTCACATCATCAGCAGTTTACAATCCGCCATAAAGCCGACAGAACACAGACGAGGCCGATCATAACCCGGCACATGTTATCTCCTCCGTTACATGAAATCATCACCCCGCCACGGAGCTAACATTGGACTCAGAGGAAGGAGCAGAGTCCTCCAGCAGAGCAGAGTCCTCCAGCAGAGCAGAGTCCTCCAGCAGAGCAGAGTCCTCCAGCAGAGCAGAGTATATCAGGAGAGGAGAGTTATAGAGGAAGGGGCGGAGTCCTCCAGCAGAGGAAGGAGCAGAGTCCTCCAGCAGAGGAAGGAGCAGAGACCTCCCGCAGAGGAAGGAGCGGAGCCCCCAAGCAGAGGAAGGA
>NW_017308805.1:42336-43115 GCF_000935625.1 Nanorana parkeri | reverse complement strand
GCAGAGGAAGGAGCGGAGTCCTCCGGCAGAGGAACGAGCGGAGTCCGCCGGGAGAGGAAGGAGCGGAGTCCTCCGGCAGAGGAAGGAGCGGAGTCCTCCAGCAGAGGAAGGAGCGGAGTCCTCCGGCAGAGGAAGGAGCGGAGTCCTCCGGGAGAGGAAGGAGCGGAGTCCTCCGGCAGAGGAAGGGGAGGAGTCCTCCAGCAGAGGAAGGAGCGGAGTCCTCCAGCAGAGGAAGGAGCGGAGTCCTCCAGCAGAGGAAGGAGCAGAGTCCTCCGGCAGAGGAAGGAGCAGAGACCTCCCGCAGAGGAAGGAGCGGAGTCCTCCAGCAGAGGAAGGAGCGGAGTCCTCCAGCAGAGGAAGGAGCGGAGTCCTCCAGCAGAGGAAGGAGCAGAGTCCTCCAGCAGAGGAAGGAGCAGAGTCCTCCAGCAGAGGAAGGAGCAGAGTCCTCCGGTTCTGAATGAAGTGACAGGAGAATGTTCGGAGCAGAGGAACCGCCTCCGCCTGTCATGGCGCTGAATGAGGAGTTCTCTGCGGTCAAGGTGGCGCCGTCAGCAGATAACGGATTGGAGTTTTCAGGGTCGTCCTGTCCCGGGGGAGGTGACACTCAGACGGATCGCACACGAGGGGCGGGACTCAGCGCAGAGGACGATGAAGAATTCGGCACCTTCGGGGTCACCAATCAATGTTCGAAGAGCAGAAACAATGGCAGGCGGCGTTCTGAGCTTCTACGATGGAGGAAACGCACAATGGGACGCACGCTGTATATGAAATGAGCTGAC
>NW_017308805.1:42010-42211 GCF_000935625.1 Nanorana parkeri | reverse complement strand
TATATCAGGAGAGTAGAGTCATAGAGGAGGGAGCAGAGTCCTCCAGCAGAGCAGAGTATATCAGGAGAGGAGAGTTATAGAGGAAGGAGCAGAGTCCTCCAGCAGAGCAGAGTATATCAGGAGAGGAGAGTTATAGAGGAAGGAGCAGAGTCCTCCAGCAGAGGAGGGAGCAGAGTCCTCCAGCAGAGGAAAGAGCAGAGT
>NW_017308805.1:32581-37657 GCF_000935625.1 Nanorana parkeri | reverse complement strand
TCAGGTTTTATATTAAACGTTACCAAATGGACCGATCACATGACCTGCCAGCGTGACCCCCAAACCAAGCCGAGGGGAAAGCTGAGAACCTTTGTCAGGTTTTATTGTGTTCTGCTGGGAAGATTCTCCCTGTGGTGTCTCCTGGACAGGAAGTGAGAAGAAGGTTTTCAATGGAGACACAGCCAGCAAATAGAGAGGGGAGAAGGAGAGAATGTCTGTGTTCCCTTTATAGAGATTTCCCCCCCACTTCCTGTCCTGGTGACACCCTGCACCCCCAAATGGGTAGGATGATAGAACCAGACCAAGAAAAATCAGGGGGAGGGAGCCCAATTCCCCCTCCATCAGGGGCCCCAATTCCCCCTCCATCAGGGGCCCAATTCCCCCTCCATCAGGGGCCCCAATTTCCCCTCCATCAGGGGCCCAATTCCCCTCCATCAGGGGCCCCAATTCCCCCTCCATCAGGGGCCCAATTCCCCCTCCATCAGGGGCCCCAATTTCCCCTCCATCAGGGGCCCAATTCCCCTCCATCAGGGGCCCCAATTCCCCCTCCATCAGGGGCCCAATTCCCCTCTATCAGGGGCCCCAATTCCCCCTCCATCAGGGACCCCCTGATCCGACGGACCGGAATAATGACTTCCACCTGAGAAGAGGAAACAAGAGTGTGAATGTCGGAACTGATCACTTCAAGTGCTGAGGAGGATTCCCGCCATTCCCAGGTGAGAGGACCAATTGGTCAATAAAGATTTATGTTGAGAATGCAAACCCAGTCCAATTTGCTGACCTCAGCATCTGCGCTTGCCATCCATCATTTCCTGCCACCCATCATTTCCTGCCACCTCTGCCACCCATCATTCCCTGCCACCCATCATTCACTGCCATGGACGGCATGTTATGAACGGTCACAATTATGAATGAATACTTTGTATATAAATCGGTTTCCTCGTTAATCCCGTCTGTGCGCAAGCGCAGATGCTGAGGTTGGGAGATTCGACTGGGTCGGCTTTCTGGACAGAACACGGGCGCAGACCTCAAACGCTTTATAGACAGGTCACGTTGTGTAAGAGACACGATTTGTTTTTCTCTGGAGCTCATCATCTGTGAGACTGGTAATGAAGTGTGGCGCACACACCGGCGCACCGTGAAGAGGTGACACACTGACAGGAAGGAAGAGAGCGGCGTCTCGTCTGCCAATTACCGGTGACACGCGCAGTGTACCTGGCCAATCGTTACAGAGGAATTCCGCCGCTCCTGGAAGGAAGTGAACACTTCGGAAGACGTCGCACTCACAGCTGCCAGGCGGCTCGCCGATAATTAACGAGACATTGAAATGATACACTTCAAATATCACCGCCGGCGGATTCTCTTCTCCGAGAGCCTCCCTCTTATCACGTCCACTTCTCACTCCGACACTTCACACCTTATACATCTGCATCACAATAATCCTCCGACACCCCGCCATGGAGGTCCTTGTTCAGGCACTTCCTGTTACAGGGTGACAACGCTGTCCTTGTTCAGACACTTCCTGTTATAAGGTGACAATGCTCTGTCCTTGTTCAGGCACTTCCTGTTACAGGGTGACAACGCTGTCCTTGTTCAGGCACTTCCTGTTATAGGCTGACAACGCTCTGATCTTATTCAGCCACTTCTCGTTATATGGCGACAACGCTCAATTCTTGTTCAGGCACTTCCTGTTATAGGGTGACAACATTCATATTTGCAGACGGAAGACGTGTTTGATTTTAGTTTTCTTCATTTTGCTCCGAGGCGAGGTGGTCATGTGACCCGTCTCACCGGGGGGGGGGGGGGCCCGTCATCCCAATCCTTCATACAAAGAACTCCAGAAATCCGCTCAGATCTCTCTGAAGAAACATTTCCCATTGTACACAATGTGAGGGGAGGGGTGTCAGCGGCGCCCTCTGGTGGTTTACAGGCACTGCTACAACTGAACTTTTTATTACACTCATCTAGGACATTGACTTTATTTAGCTGCAATGTTCCCTTTAATATAAATCGGGGGGTGCAGGGGATACCATTCCTCATCTATAGAGGGGTGCAGGGGATACCATTCCTCATCTATAAAGGGGTGCAGGGGATACCATTCCTCGTCTATAGATGGGTGCAGGGGATACCATAGCTCATCTATAGAGGGGTGCAGGGGATACCATTCCTCATCTATAGAGGGGCGCAGGGGATACCATTCCTCATCTATAGAGGGGTGCAGGGGATACCATTCCTCATCTATAGAGGGGCGCAGGGGATACCATTCCTCATCTATAGAGGGGTGCAGGGGATACCATCCCATCTATAGAGGGGTGCAGGGGATACCATAGCTCTTCTATAGAGGGGTGCAGGGGATACCATTCCTCATCTATAGAGGGGCGCAGGGGATACCATCCTCATCTATAGAGGGGCGCAGGGGATACCATCCTCATCTATAGAGGGGCGCAGGGGATACCATCCTCATCTATAGAGGGGCGCAGGGGATACCATCCTCATCTATAGAGGGGCGCAGGGGATACCATCCTCATCTATAGAGGGGCGCAGGGGATACCATCCTCATCTATAGAGGGGCGCAGGGGATACCATCCTCATCTATAGAGGGGCGCAGGGGATACCATCCTCATCTATAGAGGGGCGCAGGGGATACCATCCTCATCTATAGAGGGGCGCAGGGGATACCATCCTCATCTATAGAGGGGCGCAGGGGATACCATCCTCATCTATAGAGGGGCGCAGGGGATACCATCCTCATCTATAGAGGGGCGCAGGGGATACCATCCTCATCTATAGAGGGGCGCAGGGGATACCATCCTCATCTATAGAGGGGCGCAGGGGATACCATCCTCATCTATAGAGGGGCGCAGGGGATACCATCCTCATCTATAGAGGGGCGCAGGGGATACCATCCTCATCTATAGAGGGGCGCAGGGGATACCATCCTCATCTATAGAGGGGCGCAGGGGATACCATCCTCATCTATAGAGGGGCGCAGGGGATACCATCCTCATCTATAGAGGGGCGCAGGGGATACCATCCTCATCTATAGAGGGGCGCAGGGGATACCATCCTCATCTATAGAGGGGCGCAGGGGATACCATCCTCATCTATAGAGGGGCGCAGGGGATACCATCCTCATCTATAGAGGGGCGCAGGGGATACCATCCTCATCTATAGAGGGGCGCAGGGGATACCATCCTCATCTATAGAGGGGCGCAGGGGATACCATCCTCATCTATAGAGGGGCGCAGGGGATACCATCCTCATCTATAGAGGGGCGCAGGGGATACCATCCTCATCTATAGAGGGGCGCAGGGGATACCATCCTCATCTATAGAGGGGCGCAGGGGATACCATCCTCATCTATAGAGGGGCGCAGGGGATACCATCCTCATCTATAGAGGGGCGCAGGGGATACCATCCTCATCTATAGAGGGGCGCAGGGGATACCATCCTCATCTATAGAGGGGCGCAGGGGATACCATCCTCATCTATAGAGGGGCGCAGGGGATACCATCCTCATCTATAGAGGGGCGCAGGGGATACCATCCTCATCTATAGAGGGGCGCAGGGGATACCATCCTCATCTATAGAGGGGCGCAGGGGATACCATCCTCATCTATAGAGGGGCGCAGGGGATACCATCCTCATCTATAGAGGGGCGCAGGGGATACCATCCTCATCTATAGAGGGGCGCAGGGGATACCATCCTCATCTATAGAGGGGCGCAGGGGATACCATCCTCATCTATAGAGGGGCGCAGGGGATACCATCCTCATCTATAGAGGGGCGCAGGGGATACCATCCTCATCTATAGAGGGGCGCAGGGGATACCATCCTCATCTATAGAGGGGCGCAGGGGATACCATCCTCATCTATAGAGGGGCGCAGGGGATACCATCCTCATCTATAGAGGGGCGCAGGGGATACCATCCTCATCTATAGAGGGGCGCAGGGGATACCATCCTCATCTATAGAGGGGCGCAGGGGATACCATCCTCATCTATAGAGGGGCGCAGGGGATACCATCCTCATCTATAGAGGGGCGCAGGGGATACCATCCTCATCTATAGAGGGGCGCAGGGGATACCATCCTCATCTATAGAGGGGCGCAGGGGATACCATCCTCATCTATAGAGGGGCGCAGGGGATACCATCCTCATCTATAGAGGGGCGCAGGGGATACCATCCTCATCTATAGAGGGGCGCAGGGGATACCATCCTCATCTATAGAGGGGCGCAGGGGATACCATCCTCATCTATAGAGGGGCGCAGGGGATACCATCCTCATCTATAGAGGGGCGCAGGGGATACCATCCTCATCTATAGAGGGGCGCAGGGGATACCATCCTCATCTATAGAGGGGCGCAGGGGATACCATCCTCATCTATAGAGGGGCGCAGGGGATACCATCCTCATCTATAGAGGGGCGCAGGGGATACCATCCTCATCTATAGAGGGGCGCAGGGGATACCATCCTCATCTATAGAGGGGCGCAGGGGATACCATCCTCATCTATAGAGGGGCGCAGGGGATACCATCCTCATCTATAGAGGGGCGCAGGGGATACCATCCTCATCTATAGAGGGGCGCAGGGGATACCATCCTCATCTATAGAGGGGCGCAGGGGATACCATCCTCATCTATAGAGGGGCGCAGGGGATACCATCCTCATCTATAGAGGGGCGCAGGGGATACCATCCTCATCTATAGAGGGGCGCAGGGGATACCATCCTCATCTATAGAGGGGCGCAGGGGATACCATCCTCATCTATAGAGGGGTGCAGGGGATACCATTCCTCATCTATAGAGGGGTGCAGGCGTTTTAGGTACGTTTTTTATGTATTGTGCATTTTTGTGTGTGCAGCAAAGGAAACTCTGGCGTCCGAGGGGTTAAAAGCACCAAAAACCCCGAAATGTTCCTTCCGATGACCCCAAACTATTCACCAAGACCGGGGATATTCGCTGAATCTGCCTGCGAATGAAGCATGGAAAGAGAGAGGGGGGGGGGGGGGGATCTCCTCTCCGCGGGGGTCATTGAAGCTTCTCTCCTCCTGATATTTAGGGGACGCCCCCCCA
>NW_017308805.1:32089-32415 GCF_000935625.1 Nanorana parkeri | reverse complement strand
CTCCTCTCCGCGGGTGTCATTGAAGCTTCTCTCCTCCTGATATTTAGCGGACGCGCCCCCTCCCTGTCACACATGACGCGCCCCTATACAGTGGCGCTGCGCTGCGATCATTGGGTGCCGGGGATGGATCCGGGTGCCAGGCGAGGATCGGCTCTTAGCTTCAGTCCGGTTTCGGGTCCCTAGGATCGGATCGGCTCTCCCCCCTCAGTCCGGTTTCGGGTCCATCGGATCGGCTCTCCCCCCTCAGTCCGGTTTCGGGTCCATCGGATCGGCTCTCCCCCCTCAGTCCGGTTTCGGGGTCCCTAGGATCGGATCGGCTCTCCCCC
>NW_017308805.1:31367-32040 GCF_000935625.1 Nanorana parkeri | reverse complement strand
CTCCGTCCGGTTTCGGGGTCCCTAGGATCGGCTCTCCCCCCTCAGTCCGGGGTCGGGGTCCCCAGGATCGGACATGGACAGGCGGAGAAGAGCCACCCTGGCGCTGACCCTCAACTTCCTCTCGCTGCTCTTCTCCATCACCGCATTCAGCAGCAGCTATTGGTGTGAGGGGACCCGCAAAGTGCCCAAACCGATCTGCCGGGGCCCCGCCACAGACAAGCCGACCTTCTGCATCCGATTCAACGGCTCCGACACCAACAACAGCAACGCGGTCCAGTACACCTGGGAGACCGGAGACGACAAGTTCATGGAACGATATTTCCACGCCGGGATCTGGTATTCGTGCGAAGAGAACGTCAGCGGAGACGGTGAGTGCAACAGCAGAGCGCCAACATTGTCAGTAGCGCTGTATGGAGAGAGCTGCACCAGAGGAGCTTACACTCTAATGTCCCCTTCCCCTACAGTCACATCAGTCTCTGTACAGAGGAGCTTACACTCTAATGTCCCCTCCCCCCACAGTCACATCAGTCTCTGTACAGAGGAGCTTACACTCTAATGTCCCCTCCCCCCACAGTCACATCAGTCTCTGTACAGAGGAGCTTACACTCTAATGTCCCCTCCCCCCACAGTCACATCAGTCTCTGTACAGAGGAGCTTACACTCTAATGTCCCC
>NW_017308805.1:30339-30655 GCF_000935625.1 Nanorana parkeri | reverse complement strand
CTCATCTATAGAGGGGTGCAGGGGATACCATAGCTCATCTATAGAGGGGTGCAGGGGATACCATTCCTCATCTATAGAGGGGTGCAGGGGATACCATTCCTCATCTATAGAGGGGTGCAGGGGATACCATTCCTCATCTATAGAGGGGTGCAGGCGTTTTAGGAACGTTTTTTATGTATTGTGCATTTTTGTGTGTGCAGCAAAGGAAACTCTGGCGTCCGAGGGGTTAAAAGCACAAAAAACCCCGAAATGTTCCTTCCGATGACCCCAAACTATTCACCAAGACCGGGGATATTCTCTGAATCTGCCTGCGAAT
>NW_017308805.1:28943-29968 GCF_000935625.1 Nanorana parkeri | reverse complement strand
ATCGGATCGGCTCTCCCCCCTCAGTCCGGTTTCGGGGTCCCTAGGATCGGATCGGCTCTCCCATTCAGTCCGGTTTCGGGGTCCCTATAGGATCGGCTCTCCCCCTCAGTCCGGTTTCGGGGTCCCTAGGATCGGCTCTCCCCCCTCAGTCCGGGGTCGGGGTCCCCAGGATCGGACATGGACAGGCGGAGAAGAGCCACCCTGGCGCTGACCCTCAACTTCCTCTCGCTGCTCTTCTCCATCACCGCATTCAGCAGCAGCTATTGGTGTGAGGGGACCCGCAAAGTGCCCAAACCGATCTGCCGGGGCCCCGCCACAGACAAGCCGACCTTCTGCATCCGATTCAACGGCTCCGACACCAACAACAGCAACGCGGTCCAGTACACCTGGGAGACCGGAGACGACAAGTTCATGGAACGATATTTCCACGCCGGGATCTGGTATTCGTGCGAAGAGAACGTCAGCGGAGACGGTGAGTGCAACAGCAGAGCGCCAACATTGTCAGTAGCGCTGTATGGAGAGAGCTGCACCAGAGGAGCTTACACTCTAATGTCCCCTTCCCCTACAGTCACATCAGTCTCTGTACAGAGGAGCTTACACTCTAATGTCCCCTCCCCCCACAGTCACATCAGTCTCTGTACAGAGGAGCTTACACTCTAATGTCCCCTCCCCCCACAGTCACATCAGTCTGTTTGGCGCCGTTAGTCACCTGACGTGAGACGCGCTGCGCTGGCTGATGGCGTTCGCCGACTCGGGCTCATTAGATGGGAGGACAAAACATGAATCCGATCTTCTCCGGCCACTGACAACACGCGTCTGCCATTCATTACATCCGCCGAGGACGTGACACCAGGAAATCAGTGGGGGTGACACCAGGAAATCAGTCAGTGGGGGTGACACCAGGAAATCAGTGGAGGTGACACCAGGAAATCAGTGGGGGTGACACCAGGAAATCAGTGGAGGTGACACCAGGAAATCAGTGGAGGTGACACCAGGAAATCAGTGGAGGTGACACCAGGAAATCA
>NW_017308805.1:28295-28757 GCF_000935625.1 Nanorana parkeri | reverse complement strand
GGGTGACACCAGGAAAACAGTCGGGGTCACACCAGGAAATCAGTGGGGGTGACACCAGGAAATCAGTGGAGGTGACACCAGGAAATCAATCAGTGGGGGTGACACCAGCAATTTAGTGGAGGTGACACGGGGGAGGGGGTACACTGGGAAGTGACACCAGGAATTCGGTGGAGGTGACACGGGGGGTGTACACTGGGGTCACCGTCTCACACAACACATTGTTTCTCTTTATTTGTAACAGTTACATTTTCAGGACATGATTTCGGGGTGTCCCCCCCCCCTACACCAGCAATTTAGTGGAGGTGACACGGGGGAGGGGGTACACTGGGAAGTGACACCAGGAATTCGGTGGAGGTGACACGGGGGGTGTACACTGGGGTCACCGTCTCACACAACACATTGTTTCTCTTTATTTGTAACAGTTACATTTTCAGGACATGATTTCGGGGTGTCCCCCCCCCC
>NW_017308805.1:24656-26403 GCF_000935625.1 Nanorana parkeri | reverse complement strand
GGTGACACCAGGAAATCAGTGGAGGTGACACCAGGAAATCAGTGGAGGTGACACCAGGAAATCAGTGGAGGTGACACCAGGAAATCAGTGGGGGTGACACCAGGAAATCAGTGGAGGTGACACCAGGAAATCAATCAGTGGGGGTGACACCAGCAATTTAGTGGAGGTGACACGGGGGAGGGGGTACACTGGGAAGTGACACCAGGAATTCGGTGGAGGTGACACGGGGGGTGTACACTGGGGTCACCGTCTCACACAACACATTGTTTCTCTTTATTTGTAACAGTTACATTTTCAGGACATGATTTCGGGGTGTCCCCCCCCCCCTCACCCCCCTCTTCTCTGTCCCGGCTGCACTGACACACAGAGGTTCAGGAGGAGTACGGCTCGGAGGGAAGGGGGGACGACACCCCTGAAATCTTGTCCTGGAAATGTAAATAGAAAGGAAAGGATCGTCCCCCCGGGGATCGGCGGAAAGTTCCCCTTTTATAAAGGTTTCCTCCGGATCACCGGCCAGTCCAGGATTGTGAGGACCGGAGGGGGAGGAGTCAATCATCATGGCAATCCGCAGCTTCCATCATAATAATCCCCGTTGATCCCAACATGATGATCCATGTTCAGACACTTCCTGTTACAGGGTGACAACGCTCTGCCCTTGTTCAGACACTTACTGTTATAGGGTGACAACACTCTGTCCTTGTTCAGGCACTTCCTGTTATAGGGTGACAACACTCTGTCCTTGTTTAGGCACTTCCTGTTATAGGGTGACAACGCTCTGTCCTTGTTTAGGCACTTCCTGTTATAGGGTGACAACGCTCTGTAAAGTCTCCCAAATGGTCTCCTGTGTTGTCACCCTGTCACATGGGCTTTTGATGGCTATTTC
The DNA here is from genome assembly GCF_000935625.1 of Nanorana parkeri. Taxonomy (NCBI): domain Eukaryota; kingdom Metazoa; phylum Chordata; class Amphibia; order Anura; family Dicroglossidae; genus Nanorana; species Nanorana parkeri. The sequence continues at coordinate 25,520 of NW_017308805.1, read as the reverse complement.
AGCACATTACACAGACGCGGTCCACTGTTGTCACCACCAGGCAGTCCCTCCCGAGATCCGCCGTGCGGCCATCACTGGAGTCATGTAGACATCCTATCTGTCCCGGCTGGATTCAGAGCTCAGTAGGAAGTTGAGGAGCGGCATGCTGTGCGATTTCCTGGAGGATCTCGGTACCGCCGTTGTGTTGCCCCTCCCCCCATGTAATGGCAGACATGGCGCTCCATCATTGGGAGGGGTGGACCCCCGGAGAGCCGCCTGTCACAGACATTCCGTGTTCATTACGGGGTTCCCGGGGGGCGGCTTTGGGGAGAACACGGACTACATGTCATCCGCCTCCCATGACACCGAATCCCCCGCGCTGAGCTCCGCCGCTTATTACCATTTTCTGCGCGTCGGCGATAATCCGGCGGAGTTCATTACTCAGCGGAATCGGCGCCAACATCGCGTTCTCAGCTCCACGCAGGACGCCAAACCACCGGAGACCAATTAACAACCCGCGCGGCTAATCCCATCCCCCGACGATGGACAGCGCGGGGCTCATGCAGGAACAGAGCCGGCCCCTGGCGTAGATCATCTGACCCATCACCAGACATTCACCGCCGGACGACCTGGCTCCAGATTCACACAGAGAATGAGCGGTGAATGTGCCGAGACTCCCCGATCCTGAGATAAGGGAGAATTGTATCTGCGTCATCCGTCCGGACGCGGCGCCCGGCGCGGAGGATTTATTCGTCTCGCTACCGAAAATCAATATTAATTCACTTTCCGTTGGAGCGCGCCGAGCGCCCGGGAACCGCGAGATCGCCGAAAACCGCACTTTATAGTGTAGAGCCGGGAGGGGAGTATACGGAGCGAGACGGCGTG
>NW_017308805.1:23932-24543 GCF_000935625.1 Nanorana parkeri | reverse complement strand
GGGGAGGGGGGTTAGAGTCTCAGCCTGCAGTGATGTCTGGGATGCAGGAAGAGGAACGTGCGTTATCGGGGACGCACTGGAGGCGCAGAATCTAAGAAGGGCCGGGACTTCCACACAGCCTCCAATGGGGGAGGATGATCGGCTGCTGGACACCCTCCAGGTTGCGGCCCTCTAGTCAGAGAACTGGTTGCAGCACCGGGGCTCTGGACACGGGGGCAGGCAGGGGAGGAGCCTGTGGACAGGCCGCAGTACAAAATCTAAAAGATCCAAAATCATTGACTATCAGTGTTCACTCCTAACAAGGAAACAATGAAAAACGACGCGTTTCGGGGGCCCGGACACCCCCCCCTCCCCCTTCATCGGGGCCACTGGAGACACAAGAATACCGAAATACAAATATATCCGAAAATGTTACAAATTAACATCCATCGGAACCCCATCCCCCGCGTAGAGTCATGTGATCACCACAAACAAGACACCGGATTTACTTCCCGGAGCAACCCCCAGGGTGACATTTGGGGCTCATTTCAAATTGAGGGGGAGGGGTCACCAAGAACCAAGTATCCCCAGCCTGTCCTCTTCTTCCCCGGCTGTCATGCTGATCCCGGGGC
>NW_017308805.1:22586-23857 GCF_000935625.1 Nanorana parkeri | reverse complement strand
AGGCGGCGGAATCCGGTTCCCGTCCTGACGGATCCTCCGCCAATAACACAATGTTCGGCCCCGCCGCAGCCAACGTCTTCCGGGAACGTCATCACCATCCTGCAGCTTCACCTCATACATAGGTCGCTGTCTGAAATCCGGCTTCATATACTAGTTGGCCACACGCCAGCTGGAAGATGAAATCAGGCTGCCAGTGTGAGTGGCTGCTCTGTGATGCGATAGAGGTGGTCTGACAGGCAGCAGAGGGATGGGGGCGGGGCGGTGGGCGGAGTTGTGACTTTCCTTGGTGACACACTACAGAGCCATATAGATCCACAAGGGGGCGGAGGGATCACACAGAGGATGGACATGACAGACCAGGAAGATATGTATTTCATAGATCAGAGGGGTCTTCTAGCAGTACTGGAGGTGATCCTGATCCCCGGATCTAACGCTGCACCCCCGGAATCAGCGTCACATCCCTTTTTTTTCGTCACCCCCCCGAATATCCCTGAAAACTGATACAATGTTGCAGCTGCACCTCAGAACATCCCACAGACAGGAAATCTCTCCTCCGCGTCCTCAGACCCCCAGAAATCATAGATTAGACTCTGTCATCCTTCGTGCTGGAAATTGTCCGTCGCTGAGTGACAGGAGGGGGGAGGGGTCATAATTCTCTAGTGTTCAATCAAGGCTGAGGTCAGAGGTCACACCAACGCAGCACGGAGCCCACACTGTCAGCTGGTTGTCACCGCATAAAGAGTCAAAACCATGCATGCAAATTGTGACTTTTCCTGTAGCGTTTAGCCCCGCCTTCTCCTCCCACAAGAGCCTCCCTATTGGTGACATGCAGAGTGCAGGAGTCCGCTTTAACTCTCATGAATGCCCCCTCCCCCGTTCTGGCGCTCACTATGGCGGCGTCTTTTAATTCGGAATGTTTCTTTTGTATTTCAGGTGAAAATTGCCGAAGCTTCATCGCGCTCACCCCCCCTGCAGACCGAGGTAACGCGTTTCCCTTTACTCTGTTTCATCCTTATTTGTGTACTGTCGCTTTAAATTTCTTCTGGGACTTATGAGGAACAATGGAGATCCCAAATCCCACAATAAGATGCTCCTCATTGAGCATCTTCTCCTGAGATTTGGGGGTGCCGAGCATTCCAGGATCTTTCCGGACCCCCTCCGTGACTCACCTTCTGGAGGCCGGGGGTAAGGGCAGGACATTCTGCTCCCCCGGGTTCTACTCTTATAGGATGCGGCCATTGCATGTGGGGGAGGGGGAGGGCGCTTTTCTA
>NW_017308805.1:21963-22488 GCF_000935625.1 Nanorana parkeri | reverse complement strand
GAGTTTCTGGGGGGAGGGGGGTTCTATTTTGGGCAGAGCCACTGATTGGCTGCTTTGGTTTAAACTGTCTGCAGGTGACCGGTATGACGAGGGATGTGCGAGTTGTGACTGTGATGGGGGGAATCTGTAGTTTAGATGTACAATGGAGTTTCAGGTTATTCTGCACCTGCTGGTTACATTGTTGTAGAGTTCTCTTCTTCCCCCTTCCCCTCCCTGCCCTTCCTTCTCTCCCTGCCCTTCCTTCTCTCCCTGTATTCCCCTTCCTTCCCTGTCCTTTCCCTCTCTTTCTATCTTTACATCACTGTTCTTCCTTTCCTTCCATCCCTATCCTTCTCTACCTTCCTTCCCTGCCCTTCCTCCCTGTGCTTTCCTTCCCTGTCCTTCCATTTCTTCCCCTCCCTGTCCTTCCTTGCCTCCCCCCTCCCTCTACTGACCTTCCCTCCCTGTCCTTCCCTCCCCCTACTGACCCTCCCCCCCTGTCCTTCCCTCCCCCTACTGACCCTCCCCCCCTGTCCTTCCCTCCCC
>NW_017308805.1:20356-21106 GCF_000935625.1 Nanorana parkeri | reverse complement strand
CCTGTCCTTCCTTCCCTCCCTCTATCTTCCCTCCCTGCCCTTCCTCCCTGTGCTTTCCCTCCCTGTCCTTCCTTCCCTCCCTCTATCTTCCCTCCCTGCCCTTCCTCCCTGTGCTTTCCCTCCCTGTCCTTCCTTCCCTCCCTCTATCTTCCCTCCCTGCCCTTCCTCCCTGTGCTTTCCCTCCCTGTCCTTCCTTCCCTCCCTCTATCTTCCCTCCCTGCCCTTCCTCCCTGTGCTTTCCCTCCCTGTCCTTCCTTCCCTCCCTCTATCTTCCCTCCCTGCCCTTCCTCCCTGTGCTTTCCCTCCCTGTCCTTCCTTCCCTCCTTGCCGTTTCCTCCTTGACATTCCGCTGATCCTCCTCCTCTCCCTCCCATTGGCTGCAGCTCATGTATGTTAGTGGATGGATTTCATATGTCGCATTCATCATGCCATGTGACCTGCGTGTTGGTGACGTTCCATCAATAAACGTTACAATGTCTCCGGCCGTCTGTGTCATCATTGTATTGGGACTACAACTCCCAGGATGATGTTACCGCCGTTTTGCAGCACTCTGTAGATTTACTGTATAAATATATATATGTCCAAAGTGACCTCCAGAATCAGCCGATATCGTCCTCGTACCAGACCGCTCACTGCCGCTCTCTCTCCTTGTGCAGGGTGACTGGTCTTGTCTCCGCCCCCTCCTGTAATAAAGACCGCCCACTGCTCCTCTCTCTCCTTGTGCAGGGTGACTGGTCTTGTCTCCGCCCC
>NW_017308805.1:18878-20327 GCF_000935625.1 Nanorana parkeri | reverse complement strand
ATGTAATGTGGATGGTAATGAAGCAAACACGGCGGCCACCTGGTGTATCCGCGCGTGACGCACCACGACGCACCGCTCTCATCACCCCGCCGCCTATCGCAGTTCTTCTGTTTTATGCAACCCGCTGAGACCGGAGCGGAGTACAGGGTTAAAGGAGAACTCCCCCATCTGCAGAACGCGTACGTCTGCGTGTACTGAATGACACCAATCCCCACGTTGTACTACCTGAGCGCCTCCCCCGCCCTCCCATACTTCCTGCAACATGAGACTGTCAGAGCTGAGGGGCATAAAACACCCGGAGACCTCACAGACAAGAGACTGCCGCCGTTCCCTCCTCATGTCAGAAGTCACTCCCGGCACCACGATCGTCAGCCTGATTTCAAAGTTTCTCATGTTGACGATGAACATTAGAGCAAAGGAAGTCTGGGATGCTCGGCGGGGAATCGAACGGCAAAGTGGAGATGTTGTCACCTCGAACCCGCGACTCCGTGTTTGCTGGAAGACCAATGAAGAGAGAGAGAGAGAGCTTACATTCGGACAGGGGTTGGCAACTTTGCCCCTCCAGCTGTGGTGAAACTACAAATCCCAGCATGCCTCTGGCTCCGGAAGTCATGCCTGTGGCTATCGGACACTTGCAGTGCATCGTGGGACTTGTAGTTCCAGAACAGTTGGGAGGTCTGAAATGGCCCACCTCTGCTCTGGGAGGTAAAACAGTGACCACAGCCTGCGATACCGCCGGCCGCCACTGGAGGGAGACTCGCCCGCATCCAGCCGGACACACACAGGCAGATACAAATCCCGCATACAATCTGCTCCCCGCTAAGAAGCAGCCAAGTGCAAACCTCCAGCCATCCCGCGCGCTGGATTCCTGGCGTGATCGCTATTCCCACTGCACACGCACCAGACATGCCCATCGAATTGCCAGACAGAGAAGCGTGATTGGTCCCTCCAGAGACCACGCCCCCACTTCTCTAGAGTCCAGTGGCGGCGTGCGTTACACCGCGGCATCCCACGCTTTGCATTGCACTCGGTGATGTGCGGCTTGGATGCAGCTGCTCGGCCATGGAAACCCATTGCATGAAGCTCTCTACGCTCTGTTGTTGCGCCAATCTGACGGCCGCATGGAGTTTGGAGGTCTGTAGCTATTGACTCTGCAGACAGTCGGCGACTTCTGCGCTTCGGCATGCCCAGCCCCCGCTCTGTCATGTGACGCGGCCGACCACTTCCTGGCTGAGTTGCTGTTGTTCCCGGTCGCTTCCACTTTGTTATAATCCCAGTAACAGGCGACCGCGGCGGAATGTTTAGTAGCCAGGAAATGTCACGGACGGACTTATCGCGCAGGTGACAACCTATCACGGCACCGCGCTTGTAGTCACCGAGCTCCTGAGAGCGACCCGTTCTCTCACCGATGTCTGTAGAAGCGTCTGCACGCCGAGGTGCCTCATCCTA
>NW_017308805.1:15223-16156 GCF_000935625.1 Nanorana parkeri | reverse complement strand
CTTCTCTAGAGTCCAGTGGCGGCGTGCGTTACACCGCGGCATCCCACGCTTTGCATTGCACTCGGTGATGTGCGGCTTGGATGCAGCTGCTCGGCCATGGAAACCCATTGCATGAAGCTCTCTACGCTCTGTTGTTGCGCCAATCTGACGGCCGCATGGAGTTTGGAGGTCTGTAGCTATTGACTCTGCAGACAGTCGGCGACTTCTGCGCTTCGGCATGCCCAGCCCCCGCTCTGTCATGTGACGCGGCCGACCACTTCCTGGCTGAGTTGCTGTTGTTCCCGGTCGCTTCCACTTTGTTATAATCCCAGTAACAGGCGACCGCGGCGGAATGTTTAGTAGCCAGGAAATGTCACGGACGGACTTATCGCGCAGGTGACAACCTATCACGGCACCGCGCTTGTAGTCACCGAGCTCCTGAGAGCGACCCGTTCTCTCACCGATGTCTGTAGAAGCGTCTGCACGCCGAGGTGCCTCATCCTACACACCGGGGGCCATGGAGGGGATTGGAGGACCCGAATCACATGATTGGAAGGGGGCGGGGCCAATACTTTTAGTAATATAGGGTATATATATTTATATGTTCTGTTGTCAGACATCACGGCTCTGCAGATACAATGATTGTCTCTTCCTCTGCAGGAGTTCTGTGGCTCTCCATTGTGGCCGAGGTCTTGTACATCACATTACTCCTCACAGGAGTGAGCCTCATGTCCATTGAAGTCTGTTATTACACGTCAGTGATTGACGGCCTCAAGCTCAACGCCTTTGCCGCCATCTTTACCGTATTGTCAGGTATGTCGGTGTAATATTTGTCTATATCAGCGTTTCCTCTTCCAGGGATTGTAGAAAACTGAACGCGCGGCCGCGTGGCGCCACAAGGTGGTTATCAGCGGTAATGCCGATTCCCTATCCTTTACTTGCACAACTGGGGGG
>NW_017308805.1:13283-15192 GCF_000935625.1 Nanorana parkeri | reverse complement strand
CAGCCACGGGACGCCCCTGATGGACATGTGTCTTTTTTCAACCTGACTATGTAACTATGTCTGGGAGATCTGTCTGTGTTGCCATGGCAATAAATCATTTTAGAACAGTAACTCCAGTGCAAGTGAGAGGATTTAAAGGACAACTACTAGGTCAGGGCTTTTCCCCCATAGTTCTCCTCAGGGTAACGGGAGGACACAAACTAGCGTCCTCCCGTCACCCTAAGCTCAGTGTATAGGGAGCTTATCTTCGTGTCGGTGTATTTCAGGGTTGCTCGGGATGGTCGCCCACATGATGTACACAACCGTCTTCCAGATGACCGTCAATCTGGGTCCTGAAGACTGGAGACCCCAGACCTGGGACTACGGCTGGTCATACTGGTACGGGACTCTGTACACGATCCTTCCTGATTGGCTGGACCTAAGGGGGGAGGGGCATCTTTATAAACTGGTGAAACCTCTAGCTGGGATATCATCACCCCTTCCATTCCCGGCACTCATCACCATACAAATCACGGGCCGGACGGTGCTGAGTGCGCGGAGATCGCAGGATAGGCCCCTCCCCCGCACATGGAAGTGCCGAATCAGGACATTCAGGGCGCTAAGAATTCGTTTGATGGAAAAAGTCATTCAGTGTTTTTTTTATCGAATTCTTTTTGAAGTGATTTGGACGTTACGACTCGAAATTTCCATCCGATCAGCAGAGAGCCGGCGGAGGATTCCCAATGAGGGGCTTCTATGTGACCCTCCAAGGGGCTGCCAACCCACCAATGGGAACACGCCCCAGAATCTAAAGTCCTTTCCCTGCAGTTTATTGGCTCACTTGTCCTGGGGAGAGATCTGAGGGGTGCCGGATACCCCGAAACTGCCATTGTGGGCCTCAGTGTAGGATCTGTGCGGGTCATCTTCTGCCACAGGTCAGGTGAGGACTCTGCGGGCCCCGGTCACAGGTCAGGTGAGGACTCTGCGGGCCCCGGTCACAGGTCAGGTGAGGACTCTGCGGGCCCCGGTCACAGGTCAGGTGAGGACTCTGCGGGCCCCGGTCACAGGTCTACTATAGGGATGTAACTAACGGGGCTGAAGAGGGGGCCAGCCAATGGGTGAAGGCAGCACAGCAGCAGGTACTGAAACATGTTAGTAACCTCCACATAGCACAGGACGGGACGTGACAACCGTAAACAGATCAGGAAGTTCCTATGCGTGTGCGCGCGTTTTATATCAGAGCACCCATGACAAAGGAGTCCCAGAGCATTGTGGGTAATGTAAAGAGAGCTCGCAGCAAGAGCTGACTGCCTTCAGACTGCCTCTCTCTAATTGAATCTATTGACAAAGATGTCTTATCAGGGAGGGGGGAGGGGTCACTGCTCTGACCCCTCCCCCTTATGGGTACATTGAGCTCCGTAAGCCACAGAGCAGCTAACAATGCCTGGAGCTCCGCCCATTAGGGGGATAAGGAAATACAAAGTATCATTATTATAAATCTAAACATTGTCTCCTTCCTCCCGCAGCCTGGCGTGGGGCTCATTCACATGCTGTATGGCCGCCTCCGTGACAACCATCAACAGATACACCAAGACCATCCTGGAGTTCAAACAGAGGCGGAGGAACCTGGAGCGGAATCTCCAGAACAAGCCGAAATCCCCGGAGCAGGACGGCTCCCGGCCCGTGTGGGACGTCTACCTCAGCACCATACAGGGGGGCGACCGGGAGGACTTTGTGGATTTACCAATCAGCGCTCACAACCCCTCAGCGTGCGGGAACTCCGCCCACTTCCCCTACAGACAGTGCGACGAATATTGCTAGTCCGTCATCCTCGTCCTTCTGTGCGTTTTGTAATAAAATCCTGCAATGGGTCTTCCCGCGTCCCGCCTGCTCCGTGACGTCCGAATGGTCGCCCGACCAAAGAGTCGCC
>NW_017308805.1:12297-13243 GCF_000935625.1 Nanorana parkeri | reverse complement strand
GGAGATACACACAATGGAGGCAGGGGAACAATACCGGCCCGGATCGGTTTTCTGTCCTGACGGTTCATTTCTCTCCCCTCCCCCCTCCCCCCCGGACCACAGTCTCAGAATCTCCCAATAGACACGAAACAAAGAGAAATTTATATCAGGAGCGATCTGACCGCACATCATCAGTGACAATGTAATACAACAAACTCCCTCAGCAACAAGCCATCCAAACAAAGGGCGTCAATGTATGGACGATGCGCGGGGCCGTTCGCTTTGGGAATACCGCTGAACGTTCACTCAGTGCACATACATGCCAAAATGAACATTCCTCGGTCCCTTTATTGTTTTTTTTTATTCTTTGGGGGTGATTCACGAAGGATCCAGACGTAGCTTCGGCTGATCCTTCGGCTCTCTTCAGCTGCCGGAGCCGTTCGGTTCAGTAGAACCGAAGGGCTGCTGTACGGCCTATTCACTATAGTCCGTACGGCGGCCGAGCGGCTCAGCCTTTCACCCCGCCAATGACAGCGGTGATCTCGTGGCTGGCTCCGCCCAGTTGTAGTGACAGATCAGCTTCCCCAAATGACCTGGGGACGCTGAACTGTCATTAAACAACAACAACTGGGCGGAGCTGGCCGGCTCCGCCCAGTTGTTATTCATTGGCCTGGAGCTGCTCGAAGACTCTGGCTGGTGCCTGGCTAATAGGGAACAGTTGCTGTCACTGCCAGCTCCGCCCAATGGTTTGGGCGGGTTTTTTTTAATTATCATTATATTTACCGGCGTATAAGACGACCCCCCACTTTTTCTGTTAAAATATAGGTTTTGGGCTATAATGGTCGTATAAGACGAGTATAGCCCAAAATAATGTTTAAATGCGCCCACTAACCTCCTTGGCGGTATTCCCGAGTGTGGCTCGGGGTTCATTTTCAGTACCATAAGCGGTAACCCCCCCCCCCCACCC
>NW_017308805.1:11508-12091 GCF_000935625.1 Nanorana parkeri | reverse complement strand
TTTCACTCCCAAAGCGGGCCCCCCCCCCCCCCGAGCCACACTTGGGATTACAGTCTCTTACCTTGTCCACGATCCACGCTGTGTCCTCCGTCTTCCGCTGAGCCAATCACGGCGAGCGATGTATTCTATGTATTCATTAATACAAAGCCTGCCGTGATTGGCTCAGCGCGGTATACTGTATCTAGCCGAAGCTACATACAGTATACCGCAGGGTTAGCCAAACCCCGGCCCTCCAGCTGTGGCGGAACTACAAATCCCATGATGCATCTCTCTCCGGGAGTCATGTCTGTGGCTGTGAGAATCTTGCAATGCCTCGTGGGATTTGTAGTTCCACCACAGCTGGAGGGCCGGAGTTTGGCTACCCCTGCGGCTACCGTATCCTTCCGTATGTACCCGGCGTATAAGACGACCCACGATTTTCGGGGGGATGTTTTAAGGTCTCAAAACCCGGCAAATACGGTATATTTTATCTTTATTTTTAAATTTTACTATATATTTACATTTTTTTCTTCTTTTTTTGTGTGACAAAATTGATTTTCTATTCTGCTCAGTACCACGGAGGCACCGAGCAGAATAGCCGAGC
>NW_017308805.1:7299-8900 GCF_000935625.1 Nanorana parkeri | reverse complement strand
AACTACAAATCCCATGATGCATCTCTCTCCGGGAGTCATGTCTGTGGCTGTGAGAATCTTGCAATGCCTCGTGGGATTTGTAGTTCCACCACAGCTGGAGGGCCGGAGTTTGGCTACCCCTGCGGCTACCGTATCCTTCCGTATGTACCCGGCGTATAAGACGACCCACGATTTTCGGGGGGATGTTTTAAGGTCTCAAAACCCGGCAAATACGGTATATTTTATCTTTATTTTTAAATTTTACTATATATTTACATTTTTTTCTTCTTTTTTTGTGTGACAAAATTGATTTTCTATTCTGCTCAGTACCACGGAGGCACCGAGCAGAATAGCCGAGCCGAATGCCGCTGGGCAGCATTCGGCTATCCACTCACTGCCGTTCGGCCCCCTATGTGAATGGGGGAGATGCCGGAGCTTCGGCTCAGGCAATGCACATGTTGGATCGGCTGAGTCGAAGTCCCTCTGCAGAGCATGTTCAGATAACCGAAGGCAGCCAATGTACGGCTGAAATCAGCTGTATTGAGCCGGAGTGAATAGCCGAGCGTTGTTCGGCTCTGTTCACTGGGTCATTCACTCGGCGTCCTCCGGCAGCTTTGTGAATAACCCCCTTAATAGTTTTTCTTTGCGATATGAATTTTCAAACATTGTCATATCTCATTTTGGCCACCAGATGGCGATGGAGCAGCATAGGATATCTGTGTTTATTGTATATGCTCCTCAGCGCCATCTAGTGGCCAAAATGCGATATTACATGTATAACATGTGAAAAGACATTTGCGTTGTAAAGAAATAACTGCAGAATGTTGGTTTTGGCAAATATCGGCACACAGCAAATGTTCACAGTTATTAGTAGGGTGAAGGGCCCTCTGCCAATAGTTTATAAAGAGACCCCCAAAGTATCTTCATCCATCGGCTGATTAGATCCCAGTGTGCTCAGCCTGACATTCCTCCCGGCAGGGGAACGCATTAGTGTGTCGCACAGCCTTAGGTATCGTCACGGAATAATTACGCTCTATGTGAGGACGCTTCATCACAGGGACTTGGTGCACCCCTAAGGCCGCGTGACACGCTATGTGGTAAGGGCCCCTTCATTTACTCCCCTCCATCCACAAAGTAGTCCACGCTGCATTACCGATTATGGATCATAACTGGTGAATATCGGTTTCTCAGGCAGTGCAATCAGCAGCTTGGCTGAACAGCTCCTGAGATAATAAAATGCATAGAGCTTCTATTGGTTCTGCCCAGTCAGGCCTGACCCATAGACTTACATTCAGAAGAGAGGAACACCTGGAAAAGGAAACCTGTGGACTGCTATTGCTGAACTCCTCTGGGAATGCTAGTTCACTGGCTGTCTCTGACCTCTTTTTTTAGTTTTTAACCCAGAACAAGAGGATGAATTCTGACTTCACTTGTGACATGCTTCTTCGGGGTTACTTCCTGACTGATGCAGCCGGCCAAATAGCATTTCCAAGTTCCACCACATCTGAGGACTGCAAGGTATTGGGGGGGACGGGGGGGGACCCCACTACATATGAGGACTGGAAGGTATCAGGGGGACCACCACATCTGAGGACTGGAAGGTATGGGGGGGAGGGAGGAAC
>NW_017308805.1:3801-5927 GCF_000935625.1 Nanorana parkeri | reverse complement strand
GGAGAGATGGGGGACAGTGCCAGTACTGAATCTCGTGGTGGAGGTGTCCCGGTATTGTGTAGCTGAGAAGGCGATGAACCAGAAAGGGTTAAACAATCTCTATCGCTCTCCGGTGTCACAGAGTCCAGAATGTTGAGCAGCCAGTTTTCCGCATTTCTCGTCATTACAGCTCCGGCCTCCGACCCGGAAAGATTCAGTTCTAAGAAATATTTTCCATCTCTGGGGACCCGGCGGCAGTGGAGGTGCCATGGCGGATCATCCCCCAAGTGGGTTCAACTCCTCAGAAGGAGAGTCAGATGCGGAGGAGGCGCCGGCTATGCCCTTCTGTCCTGACTGCTCCCCGGGGGGCCACAATACGGGGGCGGCCGCCCTTGCCTACATCTACCCGCCAGGGGCCGGAGAAGACGGAGGTCTATTGTACGTATTGTATCCATGCGCCGGTCCCGGCTGCTCCAGTGTGAAGTGTCTCTGTGTGGTGACCACCTGCGAGTGTGCTGCGATTCGGGGGACCGCGTCCTCATACCGCCGGCGCCGCCACAACAAGGTCCTGAAGTATTTCTGTTGTGAGGACGATGTCTGTGTCTGCGTGGACTGCCGCCATGCAGGGGAACGCCAAGGACACCGGACCGAGACACTCAACGAGGCCGCCGAGAGAAAGAAGAGGAACCGGGGAATCCTTCTGGAGCAACTGGCGGCAACCGGAGCCGAGAAGACGGAGCGTGCGGGACCGATGGGACGCAGAGAAAGACAAAGTGGCCGGTGAGATGGAGAGAGTCACGGCCCTGTTCAGAGACATCAGGCGGCAGCTGGAAGATCCAGAGAAGAGGCTCCTAACGTAAATCTCCCGGCAGGAAGAGCGGATCTCGGAGTCGGTCTCGGCTCTGATCCGGCAGCTGGAGATACAGAAGGACGAGCTGTCCAAGAAGATGCGTCACGTGGAGGAGCTGTGCGTCGCGGCCGATCCGCTCACCTTAGGTGGTTCCATGTCTCTGACCGATGACGTTTCCGAATACGAACAGACGGTCTGGCAGACGGTAAAAAATGCCTTCCCGCCGCTCATGGGGACCGTTCACGGTCTGGCGTCGGTCACCGCGCACAAAAGGCTGACGGACATAATAACCGAAACCACCGAACTGAAGGGTTTCTTCCTGGAAGAAGTCTCCAACAGAAAGCTGGATGAGAAAACGTCCGCCTGGATCTGCAGATCTCGGCTGACCGGAAGGCGGCGTCCTGGCGCTCGGCGAAGCCGCCGAAACCTCGAAAGAGCGTGCGCAAAAAGAAGAAGCGGATGTTCGAGTCCAGCCAAGTGCTGAGCACCCGGAACTTCTCCTCCGGGCGTCATTACTGGGAGGTGGAGAGCGGCGGGGAGGGGGGCGTCCGGATCGGCGTCACCTACGCCAGCGCCATCAGGAAAGGAGTGAAGTTCCACGTCGGGGAAAACGAGAGTTCTTGGTGTTTGCGGATCTGGTACAAGAACTATTCCGCCATTTACGACCGGCAGACCGTCCAACTGAACCGGAAGGTGGAGAGCAACCGGGTCGGGGTCTTCCTGGACTACGGAGCCGGGCAGCTCTCCTTCTTCGAGGTGGACAGTACCATCCGCCATCTTCACACCTTCACCGCCAACTTCACCGAGCCCCTCTATGCCGCCTTCTGGGCTCACCATAATTGGGTGAAAGTCATCAGCTGAGGCGCATTTTGTGTCGGTCATGTGACCTATGACCCCGATCCGCACGCTTGTTCCGGGGCAGTGACCATTCACAGAACAATCCCCTTCCGATCTTCCGACACCCGGCGTCCGATCCTTCCAGAGAGCCCACAGACTGAATGTGTTGGAGGAGTGGGTCCCACGGTACACAGACTGTGAGGGGGGAGATTAGAGTGGAACCGTCACTTCAAGAGCCTGTACAGTCCCAATGCCTCAGGAGAGATGGCGAGAAACGATTTCTGAATGCCGAATTCTGTAACTTTGTTATCATTGTATCCGCGTCATTGTTACATCTCATTGTAGAACCCAATAAATATCAGCCAAACGTCTCCGAAAATGTTCTCAGAGGAGCTTCTGGAGTGACAAGAAAATCACACCGGGGGGAAGGGAGCATGGGAAGGGGGGGGAGCATGGGAAG
>NW_017308805.1:0-948 GCF_000935625.1 Nanorana parkeri | reverse complement strand
TGGGCTCTGTCACTGTATGCTGAAACAAAGAAACTTTCTGGTTATACAAATTCCTCCGAGTGACTTCAAGAGCTGAACAATCACATTTGTGTCGCATTCTCCGGATGAAACTACAAACTAAAATTTACTGCAACACCTTCATTCCAAACACACAGCAAACATTAGATTAGACCAGCGGTGGGGAACCTTGGCACTCCAGCTGTGCCAAAACTACAAATCCCAAGATGCATCTGCCTCTGGAAGTTATGTCTGTGGCTGTCAGAGCCTTGCAATGCCTCATGGGACTTGTAGTTCCAAAACAGCTGGAGTGCCGAGGTTCGCCATCACTGGATTAGAGTGTCAGCTCCTCTGTACTAGAGTTGCCACCTGTCCAGGATTCACCCGGACAGTCTGGGTTTTGAATGCTGTGTCCGGGTTTTATGGCAGCTGAAACCCGGACACAAGATGTCAGGCAGACGGGGGCAACCAGAATTAGGATAGGGGCTACTGCCCCCCCCACTGGAAATGGGGCCCCCTCCTCCACCTGTGTACAGTGTGTCCGCACAGTATGGGGCCCCCTCCTCTGCCTGTGTACAGCGTGTCCACATAGTATGGGGGCCCCTCCTCCACCCATGTACAGTCTGTCCGCACAGTATGGGGCCCCCTCCTCTGCCTGTGTACAGTGTGTCCACACAGTATGGGGCCCCCTCCTCTGCCTGTGTACAGTATGGCCACACAGTATGGGGCCCCCTCCTCCACCTGTGTACAGCGTGTCCACACAGTATGGGGGCCCCTCCTCCACCCGTGTACAGTCTGTCCACACAGTATGGGGCCCCCTCCTCCACCTATGTACAGTGTGTCCGCACAGTATGGGGCCCCCTCCTCCACCTGCGTACAGCGTGTCCACACAGTATGGGGCCCCTCTTCTGCCTGTGTACAGTATGACCGCACAGTATGGGGCCCCCTCCT
>NW_017308804.1:137447-138019 GCF_000935625.1 Nanorana parkeri | reverse complement strand
TATCTGAACATGCCCCCTCCGACACAACCGCTGTATGTAGACCGTTATGCGTCCCACGGTTCAACTGCCGTCCGGCCGAAATAATAACCCCGGCGTCTGCTCGTTGCCTAGGTGATGTGACACGTCCCCTGACTCCTCCCCTCTTTCTCCTAATAGGCGACGGCGAGTATGCACGACCTTTACGTCTTGTGCGCTTAGCCACGCCTCCTCTTCCGTCGACGACGTCCGGCTCTCCTCCTCTGCTTGACCCGGCGCGAAGCAGCCCAGTCACTTGACTCGTCGCCGCGGTACCAGTCCGGTCCCGTCTTCCATCAGCATCCAGCGCCACTCCCGACTGGCCACTTCTAGGGGATGACAGCACTTCAGCTGTACACCGCGGTCTTCCATCTCTCCGGTCTGCAGACGCCGATAGGTAAGATACTGCCTCCAACACAGGCTCTTCCTCCAAGCAGTTACGAAGCCATTCCTCTCCCCCAGCTGCCTGCGCTTTCTCCACCACTTTCTTCATTAGCAGCTCCATCTTGCGTGTAAGCAGGTTTCCACAGTCTTGCTTGAAGCTTCAAAACGGGTTT
>NW_017308804.1:57033-135926 GCF_000935625.1 Nanorana parkeri | reverse complement strand
ACTCTAAAATACAAAAACTGGGAAAAACACCAAAAAAATTGTCCCCACATTCCCATGAAAATGGGCATCTAATGGATGCCGTTTATACATTCCCGGTGACACTGGTGATCAGGGAAATTAAATTGAGTGAATCTGCTTAGCGACACACAGCAATAAAAATCGTTTGCCTTTATTTATGTTTTACATTAAGCTTGTAAGACCAACCTACTCAAGCAGCATTAAGATGTAATTATCAGCGCCATAAAGTATGTGTACAGTTACAGATACGTTTTATGTGTATGACAAGTTTACAAGAAACACATTTTTTCATCATATACATCATTTTCTTTTAATAAGTATTTCTTTAAAGTGTTTGTGATTGGCTAAACAGTTATTTGCATCATCTAATTAAACTTCCATTCCATTTTAATTCCTGCTAAGCTACAGTATGTTGAAAAACCAAACCAAATATTGGCTAGCATGGATGAAGTGGAGCATTGAGTAGACATTGTAGCGTGGAGACATTTTATGGACCTTGGATGTTTCTATTTACAATGTAATAAAGTAGGAGACCATTCTTTATCATATATATTGCTTTGATATGGCAGAAATTACCAACCGGAGTGTTTTAATGCTAAAATACAAAACAAGGGCCCCTAGTCTTTCTAAAGTAGTAAATGTCTTAACCCTTTGTGTTTGAGTTATCCTTATTATGATTAATTAGCCAATTTGGTACACTTTTTTATTTTGGATTATTTTACACAAACACCTGTGGTAGTACTGCCATTTTCTTTTACTGATCGTGTTGCAATATGGTGAATGTCTCTCATATTTTCTTTTTCTAGATCCATTGAGGATGAGTACTATTTTATTGTGTATTATTGAAAGTGTGGGCTTCCCATATTTATATACCACAAAATCTACAGTATATTTGCAAGCTTTACATTTTCATGCACAAATATCCTAAGGAAAACATAATTTTTTTTTATTTAGAGGTTGTATTAATTGGTTATGTGTTTTAGATGAAGCACTGAGATCTCGAGGAATGCTGAATGAAGTATTACTTGCTTATAAGGACATTACATCTGTGTATACAGAGGTTTTACATGAGGGAGACTCACCCAAATCTAGCTGGCTGAACATGCACAAGCAGATACAAATTTTGCATACATTCGGGTGCATTTGTATTGTTATGAAGCAGCTGGGTAATTCCCACATGCTTCTGAGAGTCATAGTTACATCCTCAAGTAGATACATAGGATCTATCTTTTATGAGTTAAACATCATCGCTTAACAGGGATACAATTACCGATAGGAATCAGGTGCTAAATTAGGAGTACTATCCCCCCTGTACCTTGAAGATATTTATTGCCGTAGACTGTGTGGGGCCCATAGGATGAATGAATGAATGTATGAGTGCTATGAACAACGTTGTTCTTTTATGAAATTATTGAGAGGCGGTGTTATTGGTGCGATACTTTGATGTAATCAAATAAAGTTTATACTTTTATATATACCTACTGGTCTCAGTATGTTTAGTAACCACTTTTTACAGCATTCCTCACTTGGAACACTGTTGCTTTTTTTGTGCATATTTTTTGGTTACATGACCTTGATGACCAGTCCTAACTATATAAGAAGGGAGACACTTGATATATCGGAGCTCCAGGGAACCCACCCCCTCTTTTTCTTATACTACATGTGACCACTTTGGGTCCAGTTCCGTCCCTGTTTTGAGATCGATTATCATCCCACTTATAACTGAAAAAATGTCTTTTTCCTTTTAAAACAAAAAACCTATCCTCCGAAGGGAAGCACCTATAACCCCACCTCTCTTTCTGCCACACTATAAAGAGGTCACTTAGGTTAAAAAATGGCATATACACTAGGAATAGAAATAGATGAAGAGATTAGAAATACCTTTAGGAGGAATGATATACAAGCTCAGGAAGCTGAAATAATAATCCGCAATAAATTCAGACAACACAAGAAATTGGTCGTTAGGCATCTCAACCGCAAATGGGACATTATGTCCCTGGAGTCATACCTGGAAGCAGGAATGATCCCAAGAGGACTTAGGGAAAGAGTTATCCCGGCGGAACATTTGCACAATGACCGATTTCTACAAAAATGGCAAAAACAATGTGTTGAACATGGTCTGAATGTTATTAAACTTATAATTGAGGAAGAGAAAACACAAATGCAAGAATTACAACATCAAATAGAGGAAAGCTCTTTGAACTTAGAACCCTTAAAGGAACATGACTCTTTTAAAAAACAAAATTCATTTCTGTGCAAGGAAATAGAGAGGATTCAAAGGAATTTAAGACAGGTCAAACAAACAAAATATCAAAGAGACCTAGACGATTGGGAACGAGGGGACATCTTTGACTTATCAACTAAAAGAGGGAGGAGTAACTCTAGGAAAAGACAAACTAAAAGCAGAGAGCGCCACACTGAAGAAACAAGTGAAAGCGAGGGGGAATACACACGTAAAACAGTGAGTTTTTTAGACTCGGAGGAGAAGGGATTGGTGAAATTCAAAGGACAGGAAAAAAAAAATAGAAGAAAAAAGAGAGGGAAATCCAAAAAAACAAGACAGAAATCGGGAGTACAGAATACAGACGAGAAGAACAAATCGACATACATAAATTTGGATCATCCACAGGGGGAAGAAACGTCCCTAAATGTGATTAACTTAACAGATTTCAATTTAAACAGCCACCATGTAGACCTACTAAAACGGGGCCTATCGTTCTCACCGACGGAATGGATGAATTCACAATTTTTAAAGATTTAAATCTATTCCTGAGGCGAGTTTATTTGAGATATATACATGAACGAAAAGTAACCAATCCCACCTCCTTGGAAACAAATAATAAAAATTTAAAAGATGATATAGATATCCAAGCCCTAAAAGACCTAGAGGCCCTCCTTGATGACAATCAAGGAGAACCCCTAGAGGACCCCCTCACGAGAAATACTCTGTTAAAACTAAAATCAAAAACAATGCCGACATTGACAAACAATAGCTATATTGCCCTCTTTAAGGACCTTGTTCAAAAAGATTTAAAAGTAACAACTTGGGATATTAAAGGAGAGGATAATCTAAACCCCATGGAAAGAAAGGCCCTTAAAGAACTGAAAGATATGCACGGATTGATCATAAAAAACAGCGACAAAGGAGGGAATGTGGTTTTAATGGCAGAAACAATGTACGTTACGCCTTTTGAATGACAGAGAAACCTATGAGAGACTTGAGGGTTCCCCCTTTAAAAAACTAGTCTGCGATTATAAATACAAAATCGACATGGCAAGAGACATGGGATTACTGTCAAGAAAGGAGTCTGGCTTCCTTAAAACGGACACATTCAATACACCTACATTTTACACTATCCCAAAGATCCATAAAAATAACAAAAACCCACCCGGGAGACCTATAGGGGTTGATTTACTAACCTTATAGACACACCACAAACATGTATACACCTCTGTAGTGTGTTCCCTCCCAGCATGATCTATGGGTGGAATCTAAACAACTTTGTAGTGTGTACACACCCAGCAGGTGTGTTGTGCAAAGCCCTGCCCTGAATTGCAAGGTGATGTTGTGTTAATTAGCTCTATGTTGTGTTGCTTGCTTTGATGAATGCAGGAATGTAAATGCATGAGCTAACCATTTTTGTCTAAACTGTGAAGCAGCATTATATATGCATCATGTGCATGATTTTTCCATATATGGCATTAGTGGAAATATGCTTTTAGAGACTTTTTGGTTGATAAATACGTTTTGCTGTGTGAAAATCACACGCACCTGGTGCGTGCGTGTGTTTAGGTTAGTAAATAACCCCCATAGTGTCAGCGGTGGGAGGGACTTTGGAGAATTTAGGTAAGTACTTAGACCACCTCCTGAAGGAAATGGTCTTTAAACTACCCTCATTTGTAAAAGACACAGGGGATGTAGTCAATAAAATTGAGAACCTAAAGATAGAAAATGAGGCCATACTTGTAGGAGTGGATGTAGAGTCACTATACACGTCCATCCCGCATGTCCATCCCGCATAAAAGCAGTCGGTTATTTTTTTAGACCTGAGTTATCCTGAAATGGCGGCACAAAACGAATTCCTCATAGAGATGTTAGAATTTGCCCTCTCAAATAATTATTTTCAGTTCTCCGGATCTTATTACAAACAACTAAAAGGAACCTCAATGGGAGCCTCATGGGCACCCGCCTACGCATGCCTACACCTTGGACTGTGGGAAACGGAGGTGGTCTATGGCCATCATCTATACCTGAGCCATGCTAAAACATGGCTCAGGTATATCGATGACGTATTGATGGTGTGGCAGGGCAGCGAAAACCAGCTAGAAGAATTTATCTCAGAATTGAATGTCAATAATCGGAATTTAAGATTAACATTTAATTCTAGCGACCGGGAAATCCCATTCCTGGACCTAATGATTAGGTTCGGAACGGGGAGATTGACCACAAGAACTTATGGAAAAGAGACCGCAGCCAAAACCTTACTTCATGCGAGCAGCCATCACCCCCTGTCACTCAAGCAAGGAATCCCCACATGACAGTTCCTGAGAATTAAAAGGAACTGCACTGAACATGGGGATTATATGATGGAGTCTAGATCCCTATACAATCGCTTTAGACAGAGGGGTTATTCACATAGAACCCTCCGCACAAGTAAAACAAAAGTAGGAAAGAAAAATAGAGCAGAGATCCTAAAGGGGAAAAACAACGAGGAGGGAGAAAAAAAGAAAAGGCAATAGATCATGTAAGAATGATTACACAGTATGGGTCAAGTTGGCCAAAGTTAAGACGAATTTTTGAAGAACATTGGCATGTTTCTAATCTATGCCCGATACTGGCTAACATAGCTGGCCCCCGTCCCCTTTTGACAGCAAGGAGGGCTAAAAATTTAAAAGATCATCTAGTAAACTCGGAATATAGACCAAGCAAAGACATTTCACTGAAGCCAATACTATCAAAAATAAAAGGCATGCATCCCTGTGGCAAATGCCACATATGCCCGTATGTAGAAAAAACAAAACACTTTCAAGATTCCGAAGGAATACAATCATATCAAATCACCCAGTTTATTAACTGTAATACAGATAAAGTAATATACATGCTGGAATGCCCTTGCAAGAAAGCATACATTGGGAAAACTAAACGACAGCTACGCACACGCATAGGAGGACACCTAAGGGATATAAAGATGTGTACAGTCCCATAGCAATACACTTTGCAGACTTCCATAATTCCTCTCTAGAAGGCCTGAGGGTAAAGGGGATTTATGCCTTAAACCTACCATCAAGACGGGGAGATTTCGATCAAATACTCCTACAGAAGGAAAAGATGTGGGTATATAGGCTCAACACCCTATTACCCGCAGGCCTCAATAACGAAATGAATCTTAATGTTTTCCTATAAAGAGTGCTTGCTGTCTAATACAATAAATATTCCTCCTAGATATATGTGACCACCCACCTAGCCACCCCCTCTCCTCCTTTGTTTTCCTTTTTCTTACATTAATACAGATCATCTATTGATAATTAGTTGGCAGTTTTATATATCTAGATAATGTTCGAACATGAACGCTCCTGTCTGTGTGAATGCTTTCGATATGAAAGAATAGGCAGTATTGTAGGTATGTTTTATTTAATATAGCTCTCACTAATGTTCTACCACGAAAAATACACTCTGGATGTAATTACCTAGCAGGTGTGAAAAGGCTATTTAAGATAACCATCCACCAGCCATCCATATGGTATTGACAAAGCTCCGAAGGTCGGGGCGAAACGTGTCTACCCTTTGAGTGTTTGACACACACACTATGAGACCTGCACAGACGGCAGTTTCCTTGCGGATTTTTTTGATCCCCGCACAACGATGATGGAAAATCACATGTGTTCCAGTTACTAACCAGACTGAACTTACCCTAAACCATCTTCCTGGAATCACTGTGGATCTGGGGACCGGGAACGGCCACGGTTGAATCCATCACCGGGGGCAACGCTGAACTACAAATGCTCCCAGACCCAAAAAGGAGGGGTACGAGACAACTAACTGTGAGTACGGTCGACTGTTATCCACTACCAACTGGTCCCGCACAGGTCTCCCCCTTGAATGAATTCAACACCAGGAGGAATTTATTGTTATGGGAAAGTCTGAACAAATCCAGGAAACAATGTGATTAAGATCCCCCAACAAATAGATCTACGAAAGGTATTGACACACGGAGGCTAATGTGATCATACATACACCCGATGGACTGCATCTTTTTTTAAGTGCACTATCCATCGAGACTTCCGTCCCCTAACAACTGATCAGCAGACCTCACCCGATATATTATTGGAAGTACTATCTGCCAAAAAGAACTGGTCATAGTTACATCCTTAAGTAGATACATAGGATCTATCTTTTATGAGTTACACATCATCGCTTAACAGGGATACAATTACCGATAGGAATCAGGTGCTAACTTAGGAGTACTATCCCCCCTGTACCTTGAAGATATTTATTGCCGTAGTCTGTGTGGGGCCCATAGGATGAATGAATGAATGTATGAGTGCTATGAACAACGTTGTTCTTTTATGAAATTATTGAGAGGCGGTATTATTGGTGTGATACTTTGATGTAATCAAATAAAGTTTATACTTTTATATATACTTACTGGTCTCAGTCTGTTTAGTAACCGCTTTTTACAGCATTCCTCACTTGGAACACTGTTGCTTTTTTTGTTCTGAGATTCCTCAAGTTATCCTGAGAGTGGGAATCCTGGCATATTTTCATCTTTCCCACTGTCCACCCAGACATCAGGCATACTATTAATGGTACATGGCCACCACTTGCAGTTTGTCAACAGACTGGTCTGCTAGGCAATTATACACACACAGATTCCCTCTAAAATCTCTCTAGGAGCTTTGAATTCTTAGCTTAGTGTACAGAAGGTCACTTGTTAATTGTGTATATTTAACATCCTTAGGTGAGCAGTGCATAGAAATATGCACAATAGTAACAATTACAAATGACATACAGAAATATTGGCTATTTGCTGTGAACTAAAAAGGGAAAAAAACAGAAATAAACTTTTTGGGCAGTATTTTTTTTTATCAAGTTGGCGGCAGAACACTGAAAATTCTGTAATCACTATGTTTTCAATATACTCTCTAGACTAATATGAGGTTCATTTTTATGCTACCTATTTTTTTTTTCCCCAAACATTTTTTATTGCATTTCCATACAAAGTATCAGTAATACAAAGTAAGACAGCATCAGAGTGTGAGAATGCACATTACATAGTGTCTTGTCATAGTATACAGATCACATGTAATCACTTCTAATGCTGACTAGGTCGTTGAAATAAATGTAGTGTACAGAATAAGCAGAAACAGCAGAAACAAAAACAAATACAAACACCAAAACAAAAACAGAAATAAATCCCATACATGTCGAGATTGTGGCAATGCCTAAGATATCCGTGGGTAAAGCGCCCCGGAATCAATCAATCTGGGCTATTATACGACCAGGTTATATCATGTAAATCAGGTTATACTACCTATTTTATAGAAATATGGATGTGGGGCAGACTCTAACCCTTGGCCACCTTTGGGGGTGGTATCCCACCTGCTGTAAGGAGAGTTATTTGGGAGTGGTTTCTCACCCACTGTAAGTAGAGTTCTTGCCTCCTGAAGTGGCCATAGTTAGTATGTACCAGCCGGTTCTGATGGATTCTTGAGTTAGGATTTCTGACATCAGCACATCATGCAGGCTGTGTCCAAATATCACAAGACTACCGCAAACAGAGTCTACACAACTGTTTAGTCATTTCCTAGGTTGTTCTATGAGGCCAAAGCATACCATTTTGCATCTGCACGAAGCCCATATTGCATACTAACAGAAGAAATAACATTCATTTTACTACATCTAAAATCTTGGATTTTATGGGAGATGGAACATATTCCTTCTGATCTAAGAAAATATCAAATGTCGAATTATAATATATTACAAAATATCACATTTTAGATTAATTTGGAGCCTCAGTGTGTAAAGGACTCTCCCTACCTGTTGGTTTGTAGTTGCATGGTCTGTGAGGACTCTTTTGATGGCTTGTGAGGTGATAGTTGATTAACTTTATAGCACAAGCCTAAAAGACCTTGTCAGAGATTTGTTTTAGCAGTTTGGTGTTAGTTTCTCAAATGTAAAACACCAGGATAGTTGCTGTTTCTTTACTATTTACTGTTTCACCAATGCAGGATAGTATAGCTTTTGCTATACTTATGTTCCTGTGGCAGGAGAGTTGAGTCTCTACTACACAGAAACTGTACTATCTGCCACTCCTTTCCCCTGCCCATTCACAGAATGCTTTGTATTTTGGGAATAGATCACAAAATACAAAAGTGTTCTGTGAATTAATGAGGGGAAAGGAAGGGTAGACAAGCAAGCATGGCTTAAGTGTAGCAGAGCCGTAAGTCTCCTGTCACAGCACCAGAAGTATTGCAAAAGTTATACCAGCGAAACAGTAAATAATAAAGAAACAGAATCAATACTGCAGGATGAATACACCCCATTACAGGTATCTGTTTCCTAGCACACCCTTCTTTAAGATATTAGATTAGCCAGTTATTTGCTCTTTATCATTTTGCAAATAGGAACACTTGTGCCACACTCTCTCTGTTGAGATTGTTTAAGAAATTTGGCAGGCTAGCAAAGGGTAGAGAGCAACTGGTATTCAAAGTATTTTGGAGAAGTATAACAAAACATCTTTCCAAAACTGTTGAGCATTGCCAACAAAATATACCAAATATAAAGCAAAAAGACAGTCGATGAAAAAACAGTTAGGGACTGTAGAAAGATGAAATGCATGCTTATCATTTCTTGCCTGTTACCACGTTATGAGCCACCTGACCAAGGTTCCCCTAACTGTTATATATCAGAATATCTTCTGTGTAATATAGCATACATTTTGCAAGACCTTGATTTTATTAATGAAATTAGGATCTGTTTCGCAAGCTCTACATATGAAGGTTATTTAGGGAAAACACGTGTGTGAAATAAAAGAGACACCTAGGGTAATGCATTCATTTTCAAAGCATACTACTTTACAAGCAGAGGCATCGTTAATCAAAGAACAAACACACTCACAGTAAGCGATGTTATCAGTATTGTTGAAGCTGGGTATCAAATCATAAACCCTTATCATCCAATCCTCCTTCCAAGTTGTAAAGCTCATCTCCAGCCAAAATACTTTCTTTTAGCTTTATGTAGAATAGGGAAGAGTTAGCAACTCGGTCAGGTATTTATTTCAATCTGTCTCCATTTGGAAAATTTCCACTCACTTCCTGCTTTGATGACTCCTAATCAAACCCTTACATGAAGGATGTCAGTGAGACAAAAAGTGAGGAGAAATCTCCAAATAAGGACACTGCAAAAAAATCTGACAGATATTTTAATCCTTCCTAACTTTATCCAAACCTTTAAAAAATGGCTTAATTATGTATTAGCAAAAATGTACCTTGCACCACTCAGCTGTAGATGCTTAAATCATCTCTGAATTGGTGCTGACGCTGTCCTTCCTTCTGTAGGGTGGCTACTTTTGTTCCCTATGATTCCTGCATGTGTTGTAAAGGAGCCACCACTCCTTGCTCACTCCCGTCATGGACTACAATCTCACGTTTAGTTTAATAATGTGCGTTGAAATTATAGTCTATCACAGGAATGAGCTTGGACTGGTGGCTCCTTTACAACACACACAGGGACCATGGGGAACAAAAGTAGCCACCCTCCATAAGGAAGGACAGTGTCAGCACCAATTCAGAGATGATTTGAGAATCTACAGCTGAGTGATACACAAATAAGTTACATTATTGTTAATAGTTAAGGTACTTGAATGCATTTTTACGATTTAACTCCTGAGTTTAGTGTCACTTTAACATTGAACTGAATTTCTTACTTTAAAGTTCAGCAATGCCTGAATGCTTTTTTGGCAGCCTCTACATACTGACTAATGAAGATGTTTCCATTTCAGGTACGAGAAAATAGAGGGGTTCGCTGATCTTACTTATTCAGCTGTCTTTATTTAATCCACCAGCTGTAGAGCCTTTAGTGAACATTAAGGGGTTGATTTACTAAAGGCAAATAGGCTGTTCACTTTCTTTTGCTTGCACATGGTTGCATGATGGAAGTCAGCAGAGAATCACCTCATTCACTAAACTAAGAAGTAACTTTCCATGCAAAGTGCAAATTGCTTTCCAAAGTTAACATCCTCTTTGCTTTTAGTAAATCCACCCTTAAGTCAGCACTACCTGCTGGCTGCAAGTAGTATATACAAAATATTAATATGATTTAGCATATTTATTTGTTCAAAATCAATTTAAAATGATTTAGTATTTTACAGAAGAAAGAAATTATATTTAAAAAAATACTATGAGAGGAATGTGCAATTGCCCATGGCTTCACTGAACAAGCCTAAGATAGAAGCTGATTTGTTTCAATGGGTAACTGCTCCATATTCTGTCTGATTCAACTTATATAAATCCCCCCCCCCTTTATGTTCTGTTTAATAACACCTGTAGACAAGGCTACAGGAGATGAAGATAATATATGACAGTTTTATCTGCATGAACATCAGCAAAGTCTCACAGCGCAACAAAACTGTAACATTTTACAAATCATGTGGCCTAGCACTGCCTAAGATCTAAACTGACAGTCCATTCAGAGCAAAGTGGTAGACTCTCTTAAAAGCCCCCCACACACACACACACATGCATGCACTTATACTCCCCTTTGCCACACTCCCTCACTGCTCCACTGCCTTGTCAGAGCCATTGGTACATACCTGGTCATTCTGGGTATGTAGGAGCTTGTGACCTCCTTTCAGTTTGCAGTGGCCAATCACTACATTAAAAAAGTGTCAAATGAGGAAAAAGATGACATCATCAACCCTGTGTAAGCTCTTACTGAATTCATACAGGGTTTAGACTCCTAGTGTTGCCAAAGCATCTGGGCAAAACTAAATATATCTGGGACAAATTTAAAGAGACTCATTAGTGTAGTCGGCAGAAGTGGTCCATGTATTTCTCCCAGTGCAGGTTTCCTTAAAAAAAAAAAAAAAGAAAAGCCTCATTCTATTTCTTTTGCCCATTTACACAGAATAGGAACGATGACTCAGAGCAAGAATCGTAGTTCACAAGACATTTTCACTTTACAAAAGACCCCTACTGCTTAAATATCTCTGCTCAAATATCAAATCAGAAAATGTATTCACATCTACATGCCTGCACTGTACAAATGAAGATGAAAATTGATGTTACCATCCCTTTAATTACAAGGTCAAATTTCCATTTGTTCTGTAATTGGTGCTTGATTTTCACATGCATAACTGGAGTCTCCTGCCCAAAGACAGCTAGCATGAACAATGTGACAAGAGATCAATGAATGAGAGATTAGGGAGTTTTAAATCTTTACAAAACATTCATATGAGCCTAAATCAACATTTGAAGATGGATAAATGCGACAAATCTACTATATCGGCTTCTCCCCTCACACAATATATGGCCCTTGCTGACTGGGATGGTCCTCTAACTCCTGTCATACCCTCACAGTCTCCCTGCTGTTTTTCAGAGCTTGTTACTTCTGCCATGTGATAAAGCAGACCACATCTTCACAGGGTTTCCATGGGAACGGAAAATTTCAGAAGTTTTTCCCTGTCATTTTGAAACATTATTGCTGTTGAAGTCCAACATCTGTTATATCTGAATGTCGAATTTCATGATATTGTTTGTTTTTGTATTATTTTTAGATTTCCTTTCTTCTTACAAATGTACAAAACAGGTTGCAGGGACCTAAAAGCAGGTACAGAAAACAACAGAAAATCCCTCTGAAAGAAAGGTAATCCTAGCTTTACATATCCTAGCTTTACGTATACCATTGCATTTAATAAACAGTTCTCACATTTCTTTTTTTATAAGCTACAGTCCTGCAAAACACTAGTTAAAGTGTCCAGTGAGATCAAACAGTAAAATCACCTTGCTTATCCCCCCTTGCTAGTACAACTTCACTGACAAAGTAATTCAAAGGAATATGACCCAAGCCATAGAAATGAATAAACCTGCAGAGCACAAGAAGTAGGAGCAGGACCCAGCTGGAACTTTTTACATCCAGTGGTGTGTTGCACCAGGTGCTGATCTCCAAAGTGGGGCTGAAGGGAAATGTTTTGGTATGTGTCTTACACTAAGGGGGAATGGGAAAGCTTTCATGTAAAACTTCCATAAAAGTGAAGCTGTCTTTCACATACATTTGCAGCTCAAAATCGGATAGCCCACTACTCTTTTCTCCTTCCCCCTTTCATGTCAATAGGAACCTGGGATGACAAGGGTGGGCCATCTTGCTGCTCTTGTCTAGACACCCTTGATAGTGGAACAGAGGGTGTGGGGATGGAAGAAAGTGGCATGAGTGCCAGCAGATGATGTAGCCACTGATGACACCAGAACTGGCAATGTGGATGACTGGATGTAGAGGGTGGAGGATGATGCCAACCCCCAGGGAGCAATGCCAGCAGCAGACAGGACAATACTGATGCAGGAGACAGAAGCATTGTCAGGAGCAGGCCGGGTTGGTAATTTGCAGGAAGTCATGGTACAGATTCAGCAGGCATAGGTGAAGTCAGGAACAGGCCAGGTCAGCAACTTGCGAGCAGAGCTTTACCAAATCAGTAAGCAGGAGAACGATCACAGGATGAGCCGTGGTCACCCTGAGGTAGGTGGCGATCAGGGTCGAGCGTTAGGCTGGGTTAATAACAGAATCAGAGTCAGGTTCAGGGATCATATAGTATTGCTGAAGATCTCTCAGCACTGAACATATGCAGTGTTCTGCCTTAAATAGCCTGTCTGGTGCCACGGTCTGAAATGTGCACGATATGCGTACAGGCATGCTCATGTGCATGACTATGTGCAACTCTGTTGTCATAATGGTGTACACACAGATAATGACATAGAACCTGTTCTATGCAAGCTAGTTGGACCTTCCTGACACCCCCTCAATATTACCCTTATGGCAGGAGGAGAAAGAGCAAAATAGTTATTTAATCTGTGATTTGCTACTCATTCACTTGGAATTTGTTCTATCCCAAGCTGTGCTGCTGCCCCAGTGGAGTTTAAGTGACTAGTTGTACTATCTTACATGAGTTGTTCTCCATTACAAAACTGGTGTCTAACAGGGGTCTTGGCTCAGAACTTTTGCACATACATTGTATCCTTCTCAGGTAAAAACCTGCTACAGATCTCAAATCCGCCAGACTCCTTAAAAAAAACAAAACATTTGGTCCCATTACCTGAAGTTTGTGTAGATTGCTTTTTGTAATCTGAATGTCTAGAAATTTTAACACAGTCGGCTCATCAAGGAGAAGCTTAATTGTGCTGAGGAAAATTATATATACATTTGGAGAAAATACATGCTCTGTTATAAACGTTCACCTTCATTTCAATGTTACAATAGGGATTCATGATAGTGATAGAGTCCACAATGTACTGGTACACTGTACTGCTAACACTGTAATATCTCTTTCCCCAATAAAAAAAAATTTGATGCATCAATGAAATCCATCCAATGAGCTGCTAATGCTATCTAGCAAACAACTGTATACACATGTATTCATTTCAGGAAGTTCTTTTATTTTAGCTTTATATGTTACTCCTAGAATGAGATCCTAATAGGTTGGACTTGATGGACTAATGTCTTTATTCAACCTCAAATACTATGTAACTATGTAACTATGTGTTTTCTGGTTGACATTTTCAGTTTATCCTACTTTGATATAGCTGTTTATTTTAAAAATTCCTTTAATACAAATGAATAAAGGTTCAAGTGAAAAAAATATTTTTATAATTCAAATTACAAAATTAAGCAACATGGCTGGTTGCAATGGATGTAGCATAAATTATGTACTAATGTCTAACAATGCATTACCCTGGCATGCAGAAAGGCATTAAAATATAAAGTATTTACAATTATAATTTCCTTTCTAGACTAAAATTATAAGAATTCAACTATCTATATTCCATTTTAATCTCTGGTAGGGACGCACTGATACTGATTCTTTGGTGTTGAGTATGAGTACTGATATTTATCTTTCCGTACTCGCCTATACAGAGTACCGATACCTGTACTTTCGCTAGAAATCTCCCTCTGACCGGACGTTCTGGTATAGGGGGTAAGTATCAGAGCATTTGGGCGAGTGTGAGTACTCTCCTAAATACTCAGTATTGGCACAGATATACAGTAGATACTATTATCGGCATTGGTGCATTCCTACTCTCTAAACTATGCCAAATGCCATGCACTTAAGCCCGTAATATAGTATAGTATATAAATCAGGGATCCCCAAACTTTTTAAACAATGGGCCAGTTCACTGTCCTTTAGACTTTAGGCGGGGCCATACTGTGGCCATTAGGAGTAGAAAGTTCCCTGCCATCAGTGCTATTGTCCCAGGCTTGGTGGTCAGTGGGAGTAAAAAAAATGCCTCACAATTGGTGGTCAGTAAGAGTAAAAAAAGATGTAGCACCTGTGGTCATTGGAAGGAGGCTGTTGGTTGCTGTTGGTGTCAGTAAAAGGACTAGTGTCCAATTGTTGGTGTTGGTGAGGAATAGAGCTCCATCATTGGCATCGATGATAGGCATAGTGCCCCATCATTGGTGTCAGTGGCAGGAATGGTCTTCCTTCCTTTGTGTTCATGGGAGGAATAGTGCCTTATTTAAGATGTCAGTGGGCGGAATTGTGCCCCATCATTGGTGTCAGTGGCAGGAATTGTACTCCAATGATGGTGCAAGTGGCAGAAATGATGCCCTATCACTTATTTTTACTTGACATGGTTCTTATTAAATGAACACATGGTTATCCTGAAAGGATTTTTGGTGTGCTGGTGATATCTCTTCAAATGATCCATGTAACTAGTGGTGCCATCCGCAGTCACTACGAGCACCCTCCCCTGTCGTTGGGGTGTCCATTAAGGAGTACAACAAGTCTCTCTCTATAGTGTGAAGAATAGTTCCCTAAGGGCCAGTAAAGTGCAAGGTAAGGGCTACAGTTTGAAGAACACTGATATTGATATAAGGATAACGTAGAATATACATATACAGTATGTGTGCACATTAATAGATGGTACTCCCTATATACTGTGTATTGGTATTTGGTGACACAGATCTATATTATCTCTTTTTGGTTGAGTCTTTTTTTTAAATTGCCTTTTAAAAATGACAATGTTTGTCTTGACCTGCTTACTTACTTTGCCAGCTCTGATATCTTTATTTAGTTACTTTGATTTGGGGTTCTGACTCCAGTTGATGTTTGTTAGTTGCAACTCAAGTATTAGGCTCACTTTGTGTAGGCATAAACATGAATGCTTAGCAGACCATAGCATTCGTGTATTAGGAGTAAACAGTGCTACAGGAGGATGTACAGATATTGCCTACATGTCTGGCTGCTCTTTTAAACCTAGATAATCACTTATTTATAATCTAATTCCTGTGGTTTATTTATTGTCTGTGTGGTGTTCTTTGCTATAACCTTAAATTGCTTCCATGTTCAGCTGTTTCTATACTTATTGCAATCACTGTGTTGGTTTGCTTTGCACTTCTATGTTAGTTGCTTTGCTCTATTTGCTTGTCATCTTTCTGTTCTTATCATTATTGCTTGCTGTTCCATTATCACTTGTCCATGGTAAACTTAACTTGATCTTACTTCCGTTTTAGTGTTCCTTGAGTAGTATCCATCTTTTGGGTAAACAACGACAAAGAGTACTGTAACAGTGTGTGCCTGCTCCTGGGTAACACTGCGTCACAATGCAGTCAGTAAGCCGATAAACTTGTAGAGGCTGGCATCCAAAAGTCCTTAGCAGGGAAGTTTATTGTAGTCAGTTAGTGACAACTTTTTCACAAACAGCACTGATCTTCTCAAACCAGCTAGTAACAAAAATACATAAACAAGAAGCCTATCTCTGTCAGAGATCTACCTACACATAGAAAACAGTTTCACCCGCACTGAATAAAGGTGCCAAGCTAAGCCTTTAAACACCTTCCAAACAAACAAAACATTTTCTCAGGTCTCACTATACCTCTAGTGCAGCAGCCTGGGAGGTCTGTGTTTCACAGTCTCTCTCTTCCCAGTGACCTGTTAGTTGCATCTCCTTTTAAAACCTTCTGTCCACACCATGTTTAGGTGAGTTAACCCATTTTGTAACTGACCCCCCTGTTTCAACCTATTGCTAACATCAGGGCCGTCTTTAACGCAGGGCAAAGAGGGCACTTGCCCCGGGCCCAATAAAGGTTGTGGGGCCCGAAGCATCTGCCCCTTGAGCCCGCTGCCCGCAGAAAATTGCCGATCGGATCGCATAGTATAATACGTTATGGCAGTGGCCACATACGGCAATGCCATAACCTATTGTCCTATGCGATCTGCACGATCACATCCTAAAGGTAGCTCCTCCCCCGGCCCTCGCCCGCATAGCGTGACATGTCACGGGCTTCCCTGGAGGACGTGAGGCTGTGCGGACGGGTGCCTCACTCACATCCAGGGCATCCGGAAAGAGGCAGACTGGCACGAGGCGAGGACTGACTGAGGCAGGTAGGTGAGAAAATAAAAAAGGAGAAATATAAAGGAGATATACAATTTGTATATCTCCCTGAAAAGCTCACTCCATTTCTGTTCTGTCCTTCATATATATGTGAATAACATGATTGATAGAATTACAATGCATGATAGTAGAAAGCCATGATTAGACATAATTAACATGATTAGATAATCAGACTTAACAGAGACATGATTGTTTGTAATTTGACATGATACAGCGTTTTTGAAGGTTTAACAGAGGAGGAGCCTAGTTTTCTCTCAACGTTTTGCGCTTAGGGGCGCTGTAATGGATGTGGTATATATTCTTCAGGAGAGGGAGGTTGTCATTCAAATGGGTCAGTGTGTGTGTGCATCTCTGCAGGGCCGTCCAGGCACAGCACCTGGGTCACAGTCACCGAAGCAGATGAGGGGAGAGAGGCCCGGACAACGAATCCCACCCGGAGCAGCATAAACTGAGAGGCATCGAGGGTAGCCAAAAGTCCTGGAACTGCTTATTTCCCCGACCAGAACCGAGGGGTGTCCGTCCTCCTCTCACTGTGGAGCCCTCAGCATGTTGCACAGTCGCCCCGGGCTGCACATTTGAATGACAACCTCCCACTCCTGAAGAAGCGCCCCTAAGCACGAAACATTGAGAGAAAACTAGGCTCCTCCTCTGTTAAACCTTCAATAACGCTGTATCATGTCAAATTACCAACAATCATGTCTCTGTTAAGTCTGATTATCTAATCATGTTAATTATGTCTAATCATGGCTTTCTACTATCATGCATTGTAATTCTATCAATCATGTTATTCACATATATTGAAGGACAGAACAGAAATGGAGTGAGCTTTTCAGGGAGATATACAATCATGTTGTCATTTTTTACATTTTTTTTTCTTGGTGGGGGGCCCGTGGGGGTGGGGGCCCAAGAAAATGTTTGCCCAGGGTCCGATCAATATTAAAGATGGGCCTGACTAACATAGTAGCCAGCAATTACTTCACCCCGTGGGCAGTACAATATGTCACAAGTACCCATAGACATAAAAAGGCAGTCATCAAAATCAGGCAGATTGGTAAAAAGTTTTGTAAATGGGAACTACCAGGCCATAATGTCTGCCAGCTATCTGTGATCAGATAACATACTTTGGTTTCCCTTTTAAGATAAGATGCCAGCAACATCCGTCAGTGCTGCTCATTTACTCCCTCATCTCTGTACATAGATACAAAAATGACACCTGACTGATCTGAGTTGTCATATTTGTGCACCCTATCCAGTGTACTTTGAGGCACATATTAGACATACTAAGGATGTACTTCTGGAATCGTGCCATTCTATTTATTTTTATAATTCCAGACAAAACTTTTTAGTTGTGATAGAGTGTGGAAAGGTCAGTTTCTCTATAAGAATTCAATAGCTGTCTGTGTCCCCATTTGGTAGATTGACATTTCCTTTTCCAGCATCATGCTGCAATGGCCAGACAATGACAGCAAAATAATTTTTAAAAAATGTCAGAAGTTTAAATTCTTCTCAGCTGTATCCAAAACTAAGAAAAAAAAATTGTATGTTGAGCTGGGCTCTAAACATAGGCATGTGTACGGGATGTGCCGGGTGTGCCTAGACACACCGTAATCACCCTGAGTGCAACAGTGGGCACCAAGGGCGGACTCAGGGTCTGACTGGCTACTTTTAGCCCAGGGGGCAAGTACAACCCAGAGGCCCATGGTGCAGCAACTTGGCCCCCCTCCCGCTCTCCCTCTTCCCCGCCTTCTCCCTGCCCCTATCTGCCACTTTTGCCATCCATGTAACAGTAGTGTGAATGTATTTATCGGTTTAGGAAATGTAAAGCACACTGGTAGTGGAGGGCCGCCTCGTCAGGGCTGTGCGTGTTCATGACTGCTGCGCCACTGGTAGTTCCGCCACTAACTCAGTAATACATTGTACAGCATTGCAGAATGGCATTGGCTATAGAGAACTACAATTCCAAGCAATACATTACACAACAATGCAGAATACCATCAGCTATAGAGGATTATAAATCACAGCAATAATGACTACCAACAGCTATAGAGAACTACAATGCCCAGCAATACCATTATACAGCAATGAAGAACATCATCAGCTATAGAGGACTACAAATCCCAGCAATAGTACATTATAGCTGGTGGAATTCTGCATTGCGCTGTATAATGCATTATTGCTGGGTTTTGTAGTCCTCTATACAGTGCAATGCAGAATACCACCAGCTATATAGGGATACAACAAATCCCAGCAATACATTATACATTGAGTGTCATCCCCTCACGCCTGCTCCTCCTTACTTCTTCTTCTCCCCATGTCCATGTGCCGATTGTGGATGTGGGGATGCGCGTGAGGCAGGGAGGAGGTCCAACGTGTGGAGCATGGATGCCGGCGGGCAGGTCTGGCAGTGGCAAGCATGAGGCGGGGAGGAGTTGGGGCGTGTGGAGCTTAGATGCGGGCGGGTCTGGCAGCGGCAAGCATGAGGCGGGGAGGAGGTGCCGCGTGAATGTGGGAGGGCAGGTCTGGCAGCAGCAAGCGTGAGGCGGGGAGGAGGTGCAGCGTGTGGAATGTGGATGCGGGCGGGTCTGGCAGTGGCAAGCATGAGGCGTGGCGGAGGTGCGACGTGTGTAGTGTGGATGCCGGTGGGTCTGGCAGTGACAAGCTTGAGGCGGGGAGGAGGTGCGGCATGTGGATGCGGGCTGGCGGGTCTGGCAGCAGCAAGGGTGAGGCGGGGAGGGGGTGCGATGTGTGGAGCGTGGATGCCGGCAGGCGGGTCTGGCAGTGGCAAGCATGAGGCGGGGAGGAGGTGCAGCAAGTGAATGCCGGCGGGCAGGTCTGGCAGCGGCAAGCATGAGGCCGGGAGGAGGTGTGGCATGTGGATGCGGGCGGGTCTGGCGGTGGAAAGCATGAGGTGTGGAGGAGGTGCGACATGTGTAGTGTGGATGTCGGCGGGTCTGGCAGTGGCAAGCATGAGGCGGGGAGGAGGTGCAGCAAGTGAATGCCGGCGGGCAGGTCTGGCAGCGGCAAGCATGAGGCCGGGAGGAGGTGTGGCATGTGGATGCGGGCGGGTCTGGCGGTGGAAAGCATGAGGTGTGGAGGAGGTGCGACATGTGTAGTGTGGATGTCGGCGGGTCTGGCAGTGGCAAGCATGAGGCGGGGAGGAGGTGCAGCAAGTGAATGCCGGCGGGCAGGTCTGGCAGCGGCAAGCATGAGGCCGGGAGGAGGTGTGGCATGTGGATGCGGGCGGGTCTGGCGGTGGAAAGCATGAGGTGTGGAGGAGGTGCGACATGTGTAGTGTGGATGTCGGCGGGTCTGGCAGTGGCAAGCATGAGGCGGGGAGGAGGTGCAGCAAGTGAATGCCGGCGGGCAGGTCTGGCAGCGGCAAGCATGAGGCCGGGAGGAGGTGTGGCATGTGGATGCGGGCGGGTCTGGCGGTGGAAAGCATGAGGTGTGGAGGAGGTGCGACATGTGTAGTGTGGATGTCGGCGGGTCTGGCAGTGGCAAGCATGAGGTGGGGAGGAGGTGTGGCATGTGGATGCGGGCGGGTCTGGCAACGGCAAGCGTGAGGCAGGGAGGAGGTGCAGCATGAATGTGGGAGGGCGAGTCTGGCAGCACCAAGCGTGAGGCGGGGAGGAGGTGCAGCGTGTGGAACGTGGATGCGGGCAGGTCTGGCAGTGGCAGCGTGTGGATGCGGGCAGGCGAGTCTGGCAGCAGCAAGCATGAGGCGGGGAGGAGGTGCGGCGTGTGGAGCGTGGTCATGACAGCATCACAGATGCCCGGGGGGGCAATTGCTTTCAATAAGTTCAGAACTCACGACCCTTCCACCTTTTCCTATTGCACACTCCCATTTTGATTATACGAATAATAAAACTAATAAAACTACTAATGGCTAAAAACAACAGCCACTACTCCTTACTCTTGCTATTGGACCTTTCTGCTGCTTTTGACACCGTGGACCACCCTCTGCTCCTCAAAAAACCCCACTCTCTTGGCCTACAAGACTCTGCTCTCTCATGGTTCTCCTCCTACCTATCTAAGTGCTCCTTTAGTGTCACTTACAGATCTAACTCCTCCCCTCCTTTTCCTGTAGAGGTCCCCCAAGGCTCCGTCTTTGGACCCCTTCTCTTCTCTATCTACACCTCTTTCCTTGGTCAGTTAATAACCTCACATTTCTTCCAATACCATCTCTATCCACAACTCACCCCCTTAGTCTCCTTGCGTGTCACTAATCTTAACTGACATATCCGTCTGGATGTCACAATACTTCTTAAAACTCAGTCAAAAACTGAGCTCATGATATTTCCTCCTGCCCATTCACCTTCCCCCAACTTTGCCCTTGGGATTGATAACAACTATCCATCCTTTCCCCCATGCCAAGGTGCCAGGTGTCATCCTTGACTCAGACCTCATCTTTCTGCACCACATCTAATCACTATCCAAATCCTGCTGCCTTCACCTTCATAATATCTCCAAAATACACCCCTTCCTTACCAATGAAACCACAAAGCTACTCATCCACTCACTTGCTATCTCTCGTCTTGACTATTGCAACTCCCTCCACATTGGCCTACCTCTACACAGGCTATCTCCCCTTCAGTCTATTATGAATGCTGCTGCTAGACTCATCCATCAAACCAACTGCTCATGCAACCCACCTCTGCCAAGCCCTCCACTGGCTTCCATTCGCCCAAAGGATAACATTCAAAATATTAACAACCACTTACAAAGCCCTCCACAACTCTGCCTCAACTTGTCTCAAAGTATAACCCTAACTGCCCCCTCCACTCTTCCAAAGAACACCTGCTTTCTAGCTCCCTTGTCAACTCCTCCCATGCTCGCTCCATGACTTCTCTAGAGTCTTTCTACACCCTCTTGTGCAGATCCCTCCATGCCATCTTGTCTTGTGTTGTAATTGTAATGTCTTCCTTATATTGTAAAGCGCTGCACAAACTGTTGGTGCTATATAAATCCTGTATAATAATAATAACAGTGTAGGTTAACACAAGACATGTACGGGTAAACATTGGAAACATACAGAATGGTGAATCTGAGATAATGTAATGCGCTGATGTTATGTGTTGGGTTCTTCGTACTTAGCTGCACCACTAAGTTGAGTGGTTAGAGCCTGCATTGGGGCCCCTGTGCCTATTAGATGGTCCTAAATTCTTGGATTTCCCAAATGAAAACTTACCTTTCTTTCCTCATACGTTGTACCTTGGAGGAAAATTCTAGCCATTAATTTGTCTCTATTCAAGAAAACCCAAAAACAAAAATGTAATTTATTGCAGTTTACCAGACTTTAGATGTGGTGGTTGCATTATTTGCAGTCTTTTTTTACGTTTATTTTTATCGGGTGATCCTGCTGGTAACACACTTCCTGTCCAAGGGGTTGCTCCACTCTATGGAGGAGCAACCAAGCCACCCTTGGACAGCAGCATTGTCAGCCTGAGAAGAGGGTAGTGTTAGATGGACTTGTAGATTCAGATGGACTTTACATAAGTGACTAACAAATAAAAGCCTAACTCCAGCTAACACTTTTTAGGCCGTAATCACCCCTATCAGCGTTTAATGGTTTGTCTCAACACTCTAACTGCAACTTTTGATGGATAGCTTAGTTGGCTATAGGAAGTTAAAAAATAATATTCTTACTGGCCTTGATCACCAGGTGAAAATAAAGAAAAAAGAAATAAAAAAAGAAAGCTAATGTAACCGCCACTATAGGCTTCAGTAAGAATTATTTTGCAATTTTACAAACTGCTCTGGTGTCTGATTTCATTGTTGAACACTTACAGGGTTATTCACAAAAGGATGAAGAGTTTGGAGAAGGCAGGAGAAGTGAAAAATCTAGGACAACATAGCTGAACCGGAAAGTGAGCTGAATTGGTGAATTTTTCCAAATCAGCTATTTTGGCCTAGATTGTTCATTTCTCCTGCATTCTCCAAACTCTTCACCCCTTTGTAAATAACCCCGTTAGTTACTTGTGATAGCTGTGTTAGTAAATTAAACACGGTACACTAGAATTGAGTAATGGCATCACAGGTGGCAGATAAACCCACCAAACAAACCACTGCACCCCCTACCAGTCAGTACAAGAGGAATCCAGTTGGACAGTGAGTTAAGACACTGGATGAACTGATAGGAAATACAAAGGATTCCTTTTTAAATTCATTATGGGAGGATTAATTATGATCCATAGGGAACACTTGTGTGCTGTCAAGCAGGACAATCCATGTCAGATCCCAGTGTGGTTGAATCTATCCACTCATTTCGGTTTATTACATTATAATATTTTTCAGTGTATGAATCTTTTAAACCTTGTCATTTCTTTTTTTATTATATTTTCAGATGTTAGTTTATAACATTTTCAAAGTTAACATCACCGTTCCTTCCTCTCCAGAGCACTGCAGACATCACAGGCCACATTTTCAACTTTACATTACTTTTCACATTAACCAGCATTAATCCTGGAGACCCTACAAAGTGTAGAACAATGAAAGATTATTGAACTTGAAGTAAAGGACACATTTATTTGTTAGCATGAAAAGACTGTTATACACGCACTCCTACCTCTCTGTATATTGTGTATTGTTACTGTGTCTCCATATCCCTGTGTCTCAAGATGCTGAGAGCTTTATCTGGGGAGGGCCTGACTGCATTATCCACCTGTGGACCAAGGAAAGCGAACAATACACAGCTCATCTGATCATGCAAAATACATGAAAAAGAGCAGCTGCTTTGAAGTCAGAAACTGTCTCCATTTAATCAGAAAAGAAACAACTTTTCAAAAGATATTTCCTGTCTCTCTCTTTCCCTTACTCGTTCTTTACCTTAAGCTGACTGCCTACTCCTGCGGATAACACAATGAATAATACATGGCTATCCCAATTAAATCTTGATTTAATTTCATTTCTTTGTGTCTGATGATCTATGGTGCACTCACACAAATGCATAAACCAGCATCCTTTTGTTACACAAAAGACTGGAACTTCTAGGGGCTTGATGTCAATGAGAGGGTAGCCATAATATGATAAATTGTACTGCCTAGAAGTTGGAAAATTCTAGTGTGAGGCACAGTTGACCAAAAAACCACAGCAAGGATACAGCTTCTATATGATAAAGCATACAGTATATTCTTAAAGGAAATGTTGTCAAATAATAACCGCTCAGTAGGCCAGAAAGGTAACTCAACAAATCATAATAACATAAAACTCACTCTGCCAATCATCTCCCTGA
Source organism: Nanorana parkeri (assembly GCF_000935625.1). NCBI lineage: Eukaryota > Metazoa > Chordata > Amphibia > Anura > Dicroglossidae > Nanorana > Nanorana parkeri. The sequence continues at coordinate 112,075 of NW_017308804.1, read as the reverse complement.
TTCACACCCTTTTTTCTGCTTTTTTTGTTGTAAAAAAATAAGCTGTGAATAGCAAATTGATTTATTGGGCTAGTTTACCCATTACTGGATTTTAAATTCAAGGTGCTAAAAGGAACAAAATGTGTGAGTAAGTGTGATTTTGGTTTAAAAAAATGGATAATACTGGTGGCATTGGTATGGTAGGTAAAGAAGATATATTTGGAATTGCAGAGCTAAATAGGTCTTTTTATTTTTCCTTATGTAGGAGTGCTATATTTAGCGACTATGGTACATCCAACCGGTCTTAGTTCATGTGGTGTGTAGAAGTTAGGTTAAATTAAAAAAGTGGCAGCTGCCTTTGCCAAGTTTAAAGTTGCATATTTCAGGGCTTTCATCCTTATGTGATATCAGCACTTTCGGATCTGCATACTTGTAAGGGCCCGTTCACACCTCTGCATTGTGTTAATCATATGGTGCCATGGTGGTACCATGCAATTAACGCACAGTAGGTATGGTATCATGGTACCACACCTACCATGCATTACAGTGTGACGGGTGCATTGCATTGCCATTCAGTGTGCTGTGATGCAGCATAACACACAGTACCACAATACTGGACATTGCATTGCGATGCAGTGAAAATAGTGCATTTACTACGGTACCATGCAATTAACTCGATTCATAGGTGTGAATGGGCCCTTCAGGATTAGTATCTCACTAAGCCATTAAGTAAGGTTAAAAAGACATGTGCCTCAAAAAACAAGTGGTCAAAGATAGATCCCTTTCTTTCTTGGCAGGTTCCCCTTAATTTTGCTCTGTGAAGTCTTCACCAAAGGAGCTTTCTCCACACCACAGCTCCATGGTCCCCTATTGCCCTGATTAACAAAACAAACAGGTAATCCTTGTAGTGCAGGGGTAATGAAAAATTGGCATTGCAGTCCCCTGATACAGCGCTACCACGAGGGTGAGGGTGATTGGGTATGGGTTTTTTCGCGCTAGGTGTGCAGCTTCTAGGAATGCGGACCGGGTTGTCCGACGTTTGTCAAGTCTCAGTCCCAACATCATGCAACAGCCCATGTCCACCCGTGCTTGTCACCCCCCTCCCATGCACTAATCGGACACAGGCTCCCACCAACATCCAGCACCCCCCAAACCCTCAATTCTCCCTGACCTTCCCACAAGCACAACTGATTGTTCATAATCCCCACCAGTGGAAGTTCCCCTTCTATTCACCCCTCGTCGATGATATCGCATCAGCTATTACTTTTTGGTAAGTTTTTCAAATGTTGCATAAATCCAATTCCTTATGGTAGTAGCGCTTATATCCCCATTTTTTGTTCTCATAGTGCAGGGGTAGCCCCACTGCAAGGTCTAATTTTTAGATTGCTTGGAGTTCTTCTTTAAAATTCCTAAATTGGCTGAACTGTCGGTAATACGAGAAACTATACTATCTGCTAAAGGAACAAGTTAGTTGTGACTATCAGATTATGTGGATTGGAGTAACATTCACCATATTTATTCCCAATTTTTTGTACAAGTCATTCTGAATTGAGAAAGCTGTTTGGATGACCAGTGAAACGTCTTCAAGACTAGGTGCCTTGAAAGGGGTGGCCCTCCTAATGTTGTGGGCATGGGTTTTTTTTTGTCTGGGGGTCTCCCTCAAAATCCATACCAGGCACTTATCCTGATATTGATTTTGAGGGGGGCACCGCACTGTTTTGAACAAAAAGAGCAAAGCTGGCCAGGAAATGTTATTTAGCAGCAACAGTTTTTTTCCCTTCAAAAAGGCACTTTTGCAGATGTACATTGTATGAATATGCAATTACACGTGCAGGTTTAAGGCATCCCCAAAGCATGTTGTTTAAAGGAATTGTGCATTTATAATGTATAATGTATTTATAAAGTTACATTCAAAGACCTGCTCCCTGCTGAATTATATATTTTTTTGCATTGGTACACATCCCCATGGCAGTGTCCAGCTACACATGCCCTTTTTAATAAAAATCTTGCAAAATGGCTTTGAAAAGGGGCTGAAAAAATAGCAAGATTCAGCTCCTATAGACTTCAGTGGGGTTCAGGTAATATGTTTGGTTTTGGCAAATGTTCCTGCTGGATTTGGTGAATGTTTAGCAAACAGAAGTTTTTGGTTTGCCCATCACTAATAGTGTCCATTAAAAGCACCATATATTCACTCCCTACTGCCATAATTTCAGCAAAAATCTAGGAATTCCACTGATCTCCCAACAAAATGCAAAATTTTTTACAACAGTGTGTAAATAAGTCTCACAAAGGAACACATTGATTATTAAGATTTGCCCTCCATAGATTTCAGTTGGGTTTAGGGAAAAGTGCAGATTGTCCAAATTTTGAGGACATTGCCAGGAAACAAACCTGGGCAGATCTGCTTTTCCCTAGTTACAAACACATACCACAGAAGAAATATTAGGAACGTGCAGATGGTCTTAATCTAACAGTAAATTAATTTGATAGGAATGGGATTATAGAAAATAAAATCAAAGGGAAGTTTTTACAATGCATTTATAAAAATAGAAATCCAGTTGTGCAGACTTATTTGCCCAAATATAAAAACTATTAATCTGATGCATAGAGACCATGCATCAGCTTACAGTGGAAAGACTTGACATTGGTAATACACTGCCAGATGAATCATTATGTTTAATATCCTGCAACTTCAGTAAGTGGTTAAACTTCAAAACAAGCATGCAATATTATACAGTATGGTGCCAAGAGGGATTAAGCAGGTTCCAGTTTCACACATTTCACTTTATTTTGATGTACTATAGTAAATGACAAATCCATCTAATAATGAAGTGTGTCAAATGTAAAACCTAAGTTTTTCTATTAATATATGCTAATTCTACCATCACATTAGAATTTGTACTTGACTATGCACTGAAAAAAAAAATCATGTAATAGTATCATATCTTTAGCTGTGGTACTTCATATTCTGCACCATTTTAAGTATGCAATTCAACACATGTCTGCTTATAAGGAAATATTAATATATTTTGTTCTGCAAGGGACTAACCACCTAATTCAAAACAGACAAAAACTGTTGAATTTAAACATTCAATATTTTTTTTTTTCTGGATATCAGCAGTGAGATTGAATCACTTGTGATCCCAGGAAGAGTAGCAGAATTTGCATGAGAAAGTTCCCCATGAATTGCAAATGACTATGGAAACTTAAACTTATATTAAAATAAAAAGAACAGCAAGAGGACAACAATGAGAAAAGCTTTAAAGACTGCAGTCTAACTATTGAATAGTTTTACCTGCAAAAGGAAGGAAGAATGTCAACTGTAATGGATCAGCCAGGTTGCAATATGAGAAATAAAACAATAATTACATCCACAACCACAACTGTGCACTGAGGCAGATGTGTCTTACAGCTCGCCTCTTAGCAATTTATATGTATGTTAGTGCTGATAAGTTATGTTTATGGGTATGGAACAAAGTAGTACTGACTGGTACTCATGTCAGATGTTAGCCTTTTTTTTTAAGGAAGGAAAAAGAGGACAACACCACTTAACCCCTATTAAGTTGTATTTGCTTTATTTTCAAAATAATTATACTTTTTAACTGTAATTTTTTTAATATACTTGTAATCATCTACCATAATAGGTTATTATAAACACATTCTGTATATACACAATAATATATAAAAATATTTAAAGTGCACGCAAATCAAAATACTTTGTTGTTAAAGTTGTTCAAATGTTGCTTTGTAAATGAGGTTATGAAAGTTTTTTTTATGCTGTGTAAGTTAAAGTGTAAGTAAATCATTAGTAAATATTTGTTGATCCTGCCAGTTTCTGCTTTTTTTCTGAGGACCTTCTTTAAAAGGGTGACAATGCTATACCACCAGCTACCAATACTGTGAGAACATAATCTCCCTTCTATGTGTATTACAGATAGGACCATCCCTATAACGAGGAGGCATCTCATTGGGGGAGGCAAGTGTGTGTTTGTGCGTGTGTAAAGGAAGGGGGGGGGGCAGTGGGACGGCCACAGTGTCCCAGGTTGCCAAGAGCTCAAAACAACCTGTACCGCACTGTTTGGCTTTCTGTCCATCTCACTGGCATCACTGGTTGTCAGGAACTAAGTGGGATGCTCTGACTGGCATCCCGCTGAGCTCCTGGCAACCGGTGATGTCAGTGAGCAGGGCAGAATGCCAGAAAGGATGACTGACAGCACAGTTGAAAAACCGCCCCAAACTATTTAATGATGGCTCCCCCCAGAAAGGCAATTCAATGATAGCACTTCCAACCCCACCCAAATGACTATAAAATCACAGCACCACCACATCCCCCACCTCTACCCACTTCCCACCACAGGCAGCAAATAGTGTAGGGACAGCCCTGACTACAGATAGCCTTGTTTTATCCAATCTTTTGCAGTTAATACCCCCAGATGGTTTAGTGACAGCTGTTCTGAACGTTAAGCAGCATTTAAGGGGACTTCCTGCTACACTGATGTCACTGGCAACCCAAACAGCTTCTTCCATCAAACAGCATGCAGGGACAGAATAACTTAGATAGTAGTCACATGACTGTTGAGAAAAGCATGCAAAAAAAAGTATTTGATTTTTTTTTTTCAATTACAAATCTACAGAGAATGAATATTGTATTCTTGCATTATACTCTACATTGCAGTGAAATACAGGGTTCACATTTCAATCAAGGCAGAATTCAAGTTCACATTTCTGTGGGGGTGCAGTCTGTTTAATTACTTGTTTTATATTATTTATTGTTCATACTAGTCAGTTATCAGCAACCTATCATGCCAAGATACTGATGCATGAAAAAAATGCACCTGTGTAAAGTTATGCAAATGTGATCAACACCTGGTTGTGACTAACAGATTATGTGGATTGGAACAACATTCACCATATTTATTCCCAGATAATTTTTCTGAATTGAGAAAGCTGGTCGGATATCCAGTGAAACGTCTTCAAGAAAAATACAGAAAGTCCAGTTGACTTGACTTATTTTTTACAGATGTGTAAAGTTAAACTCACTTGAATTATACAATAATACAAAGGCTTACTGTGTTCCTAAAAGTAATACATTATTATGTAGAAAATTACTAGTTAGATTAAAATATAATCTGTTCATTGAAGCCTTGTGTGATCATGGGCCTTGTTATTTGCTACGCAATAACATGAATTAGCTATGTATGTCGTGAACTTCAGAGTAACCAGAGTAAAAAGGTACAGTCTATTTCTCAATTCAAAACATAAGTGCATTTTAATCCCTTGCCGTCCGCCCATCGCAAAAATATGGGCAGGCGGTGGATCCTTCCAGGCGGGTGGACGTACATGTATGTGATTTTTTTAAGGGGGGCGCACAAGAGTAGAATCCTGCCGGAAAGGTAAACAGCCGATACCGGCTGTTTCATACAAGCGTTCAACCGCCTCTAAAGTTGCCGATCACTTGTATGAATCTGCGTTGTGGAGCCCCCCTTGCTGCCGTGCCCCCCTCTGTTGCCGCTGCCAATTATCCCAGGCACCGCTGTCTCCCCTGCGGTGCCCTGGACCAAGAACACAGGCACAGCGGCTGCTAGTAGAGAGAAGGAGGAGAGGTCAACATTTCCCCCACCGCTGAGCTCTCCTCCTTCACTTCTGCCTTTAGTTGTCATTTCTCTGACTGCTAGCCAGAGAAGAAGCTGATGAAGGAGATCTCTGCTTAATCAGCTTATTTGGGGGTCCCAAGGTGACATTAGGGGTCTTGGGGACCCCTGATGTCTCCATAAAGAGAGCTATATCTGTCCCCAAAAAAGTTGTATAAAATTAATTTCAGTACAGCGTTGTATGACTGAATAAATGTCAGTCAAAGTACTGTAGCGCTGAATACTGAAAAATTACCTGGGCCGGAAAGAGGTTTAACACCCCGGTCATCAAGTGGTTAAATTCAGTCTGAAGTATCAACACAGTGTACTTCTGGGTATAAGATTCACTCCCCTTTCTATAAAATGACAGGTCTAGTGCTAAGGTGATTGGCTGTGGAGGAATCTGAAGTACTGTCACATGAAGGAGAAAGGAAAGCCCTCAGCCCTGTGTAAGCATCAACTCATGACATTGAGCTTCCACACAGATTCCTCCCTTAGTTTTGGCCAGCTAAAAGTTCATTTTAAAGGTAGATGCTACTTTTGCACTATTTTGCAAAAGTTAACCTGTGTAAGAGAACAAATCTAAATACTTTGACTTTGACTATATAAGGAGAGCTGAAAAACATGCATTGTTATAGGGTACATAGGTTTAAGACCTTTGCTACTGAATGTACGATTGACATTATTTCTTATATAGAATTGTTGTATAACACTAAACACTGGGAAACACCTGAGTTCCTGAATCACGTTCAAGTAAGGGAATATATATCCTTTAAAAAATGTAAACCTTAAGTTGAGGTATGCAAATATATAGAGTAGAGATGAGCAAATTGATCCCTTGAGTTTGAGATGCAGCCTTCCTCGGGCCAATTCACAGCCAGCAGATGTTCACAAATGTATCCAAATCTGACACAGTAATATTTAATCTTCTATTTATTTATTTTTTCATTTTCTTTTTTTCTACCTTTTTAACAGTTTAACAAAGTAGTATTTGTATCCCTCTAAATATGTGGCTTCTAAGTTTGTAACCCAATAGGTGGAGTGTTATAAGTGCACCATTTAGCATGAGAGGAGCCCATAAAGAAATGTGCCCCATTCTTACAACATGAGTCAGTGGGGCACCAATATATTTGCATCACTTGCCTCAGGTGGTACTATGAGGACTGAGGGGTTTTGAGGGTAATACACTTTATCAAGGTGGGGCCCACAGGAACCTCCCAGAACCTAAATATGACTATTATTTGCACTCAAAATGCTTCAACATTGCAACTAAGAGTAATAATTTTCATTGGTAGCCTAATGTAGCATTTCTGGCAAGATCATTCCACACTATTACTTTTTCCTAATCATCTTCTTCCTCAGACCCCATACCTCTGCCTCATTTATAACCCATTTTTCGCAGCCTTCTAAAGCATCACTTGTCACCTATAATTCTTTAGCAGTTTATTGTTTACCCTGCGTGTACTTTATAAATGCAGACATGCTACATTTTTTGGCAGTGCACTGGATGGAACCACAGGTACCCAGGGCCCCCCGCACGAGATGTATACTAAACTAAATAAGAAAACCATGATCTACAGGAAAATGTAAGGCCTACAGTCAAAATCTTCTTTCTCATGACTGCACACGTGCAGTAGAACACCATATCATTTTATAGGGCCATCTTCCAATACAGAAGCTGCTTGAGACACAGTCCCGTAGAAGTCTATAGACGTCTTCTGCACAGACGCAGACAGGAAAAAGTAGATTGTTGTCAATGTTAAAAGCTATCAACAGTAATGAAAAGCAAATAATTACATTATTTAGTTGTTTTATCAGTAAAAAGAAAAAACTGTATCTTCGGATGCATGTGTGTTTTGGTTCACTCTTTTTTTTTTACTAAAGACTTCTTGCATTTTACATCCATACACTATCCAGGACACACACACACACACACACAAAGAATAGCATGCACCAGTGGTTGTTGAAATATAATTGCACACCAGATAGATGAAACACAAGTATCACTTTTCTACTCTGTTATTCTGCATGCAGGCTAGTAAAACAAACATAGCTTGCCAGTGTTTTTTGGTATGTTGCACTTTTTTGGTGAATATATTGCCTTTGCATGTAAACATTTGTTTGTATATTTTCCTTTTGCTTGGCAAAAGGGTAATCACTCTTAGGCTCAAGAAGAAACATTATCTGGTTTTTCTTAAGCCTGACTCACCAGTTAAAATCATCTGAAGGGATAACTGCAATTGTTTGCACACTCTTGCCATGCAGAGTTGTTGACATCTCAGATCATATAGAAATACTGGTCATATGGAAGTAGACTTCCCAAATGTGGGACTTCCTGCTCTGCTCTCCACTGATGAATTCCATTTTTTTACAAATATAGAAGTATCCTGTTGCACTCCTTACCGATTTCAGAAAACCTGTAAGATCAGGTGGGTGTTTGAAATGACCACGGGTGGCACTGTATATGACATACAGTCCAGAAACGTCACCAGCACACCATTAAACATGAAAGAAATCCATTTAATGACACGCACTTGCCATTCAAATGCAAACGTTTTCGGGGCCGCACAGGGTCCCCTTCATCATGCTTGTCATTCTGAGCCTGTTGAAGGGGACCCTATGCGGTCCCAAAGACGTTTGCATTTGATTGACAAGTAATAGGCCAAGGTATCTTGGCCGTGTTTTACTGCTCGCAAGTTTGGTTCAGGCCGCTGGACCGTCACGTCGGGTCGGTTAGTGTAGTTGGAGGTTAGTTGGCACGTTTGGTTCAGGCCGCTGGACTGTCACGTCAGGTCAGTTAGCGTAGTTGGAGGTTAGTTGGCATGTTTGGTTCAGGCCGCTGGACTGTCACGCCAGGTTTGTTAGTGTAGTTGGAGGTTAGTTGGCACGTTTGGTTCAGGCCGCTGGACTGTCACGTCAGGTCAGTTAGCGTAGTTGGAGGTTAGTTGGCACGTTTGGTTCAGGCCGCTGGACTGTCACGTCAGGTTTGTTAGTGTAGTTAACGGTTAGGGTAGTGGGCACGTTTGGTTCAGGCCGCTGGACTGTCACGTCAGGTCGGTTAGTGTAGTTGAGTCACTTTAGCTTGCTGTGGCGTGGTTGGTTGGGGGACGCAGTCCTGTTACGGTCATTTCCTGTCGTTGCAGTGACCGTTGGGATGTCGCATGCTTCAAACATCGAGGTCTATGTCTCGCTGCCGGCAACTTCGGAGAAGGGTACTCCAGCGAGGGGGACTTCGGCAAGGGGGACTACAGCTGGGGGCACTCCTGCCAGGGGTTCGGAGCCGGGTAGCCCGCTGTCCCTCCGGGCTTGGACTATACCGAGGATAGTCCCTGAGCTTCAACTCAGGGGGATTCCTTACTCGGCCACGTCTACGCCGGTTGACCTGGCTGGCGTTACATTACAGGTTTAACATATCATGTGCATTAATTTCTGGTAGTAGCAACGTGGCGGCTGATGCATTGTCACGGCTTAATATGCAAGTTTTCTTTCAACAGATGCCAGAAGCAGATGCTTGCTCCACGGTGGTGCCGTCGTTCCATCAGTTACTACTGCACTAGATAGACATCAGCGCAACGCGACCAGGCTTATTAATGGCTCCCTGTCCAGCAATACTCATAGGGCTTATACAGGGGCGTGGCAGCTCTTCAATAAGTTTGTGGACAGACATAAGGTGCCGGACTCTGGTAATACCTCGAGCCTCCTAGCCTTCGTAGCTTATTGTCATACGGACCTTAAGCTGGCTTACAGCACGATCAAGATGTATCTAGCCGGGGTGCAACATTTCTTGGCGTTGGGTCACCCGAACAGGTCTTCCGTGTTTGCCTCGCATCCGATCAAAGCGATTCTCAGGGGCATCCAGAAATCCCGAGCTGCGGTGCCAAGCTCCAGGCAACCCATATCCAGTGATATGTTCTTGGCCGATTTGTTAGACAAGGGGCCGTTCGGTTTAGTACCCAGTATAGTTTAGCCCACTTATTTGGCACGCTGACCACAAAATCATGGCACACATCAGGTTGGTATCAGTAGGGGTCAGGAAGGTGCGGAAGCCTAAGTAACTCTGACCACAAGTAATAGGCCAAGGTATCTTGGCCGTGTTTGTGGGAGGAGTTGCGGCGGCTCTCCTCCCCTTAAGAAGGGTGACAGGGAGCTTCAGGGCACGTCACAGCGAGGTCGCGCTTGACCCTCCCGCCCTTCCCCAGGTTCTATCATTTCACTAGAGCGTGCCCACTTATTTGGCACGCTGACCACAAAATCATGGCACACATCAGGTTGGTATCAGTAGGGGTCAGGAAGGTGCGGAAGCTAAGTAACTCTGACCACAAGTGTGTGTCATTAAATGGATTTCTTTCACGTTTATTGGTGTGCTGGTTCCATTTTTTTTTGTTCTCTTAAAGTACTCATCAAATGAAATGTAATATTCATACCTATAATCCAAGTGTAAAAAAGATGTAATAAAGCCATAATGGTGAAATGGTGAAATGCATGAGCGCGTAAAGTTGTGTCAGTGTACAGCTTATTTATGCTCATGGATTAAACAGTGTATGGAAGATATATCTTTGAAGTGCGGCTTCCCCTTTTTTACTTTTGGATTTAGTGCCTGTCAGGTTGTGGCGTGCCCTCGGGGCCAGCACCCGAAAAAAGCAGATGAGATCTTTGAATTGTAGAGGTGGATGTGAGCAGTGTATTTATTTTGCGTGATTTATACCCATAACATTGACTTCCTTATCTGATGCAAAGTGTTTTTTTGTATTTCTAGATTTGTATCTGAAGCTTAAGAGTCATAATGATTTAATGTGGTGTACCCAAGCCCCGTCAGTATTCAGCAATATAGATTTTTTTTCTCTCAAATGGTTTACCTGTATATTTTGAAATTTATGACTCACTCTCTCAATTGTATATTTTCTATAATAGTTTTCTCCATATATATTTAGAAATACATGTGTCCCTTATCTGTACATTTGTAACACCATGCTGCATCGCTGTTTACCTGCTTTAATCAATAAAATAATCCATATTTTTTTCTCAATATCAGCCAAGGTGCTCCTGGTGCCTAAGAAGAAGTCTGGCCTTCATCTTCCAGAAACCTTGTGGCTCTATTGTCTGGCAAAAACCTGACCTATTTTATGGTATGGGTGCATAATGCTAAAGGAAACCCACCTTCAAACACATCAGATCTTCTGCAGAACTCCTGCTTTTCTCTTGTGATGAGTGCTCTTATTGAATCATTTCTGCATCTGAGACCATGAAGATAGAAAAATAGCTTTGTTAAGAGCTGTACACCTTTACTCTTCCTCTCCAATACCTCTTTTGTTGGGGTTATCTTATATGTTTGGAAAAAATTGCATTTATGTATGCACCTGCATCCTACATGATTGGGAGGTTATCCATACAAGACAAGATATATGGAGAACATTCAATTAGAGAGGCACTCTAGCCATTTTTTAAAACAATTTTTAAAGAGTGCTAAGGGGAAGAACCACTCATGCCCAACATATTTACCTTTCTTTCACTTCTTCTTTCCACTGCTAGGAGGAAAGCAAATACGCTATATGTCCAAGTATGGAGGAACATGTGACTCACTCTTTGCCGAAAAATTACCCCTTAATAGCATCATTATTTCACAGAGTAAAATAAAAGTCACAATACATAAATATCATCAGAAGCCCTCAGCCCCCCCACCCCCCACTTCACATCAGAGTCCTGCCATTGCAAAATTTTAAGGCATCCCTGAGGAAGCCAGGAGGCACCTCAGGGTGCCACGGCACTCTGGTTGAGAAAGGGTGCCCTAGGACACAAAATGTGTTAAGGACTACAGAACACCCCTTTTCCCTTTCTGCCTAAATCTGTAAAAAAATAAGTCAAGGCAACTGGACTTGCTGTATTTTTCTTGAAGACGTTTCACTTTCAATGACTTGTACAAAAAAAATTGATCTGGGAATAAATATGGTGAATATTACTCCAATCCACATAATCTGTTAGTCACAACCAGGTGTTGATTGCATTTGCATAATTGGAGTCTTGGAGGTGTTAAAACAGCATTGTTTTGCCTAACATTTGGGAAGATGTTTTGTAGTTTACAGAAGTGAGCTGAGCAAAAATCATAATATTGTTTTCAGATAACACAGGGAGTGTGCACAAGACAGCAATGGATTTCTAACAGGATCAAAGAGTATTTTGTTGTACCTATGACAAACCGCTTTCAAAGGCATAGTTACAGCCAAAATGAGAAGTTAATTGTTCGTGTTTACATACACTTTAATTAATGGTTTCTCTTTAAAATAACCAGCAATCCATCCTTTTCCTTATGACAGACAATCATACCCTTTCTGTTTGCTAGAATGACAGACGCTAATCACTTAAAAATGACAGTGACATTTGCAGGAAGCTCTGATCAGAGATTTTCTTTATGTGTATAGCTTAATGGATTTACATGAAATGGACTTAATGAAATCATAGCTGACCAGAAACAATGTACATTTTCTTCCCTTTGTTAGGATTTGTGAGAGGTGCTGCCTCTTTAACTCGGAATTTAATCAGATTTCATCTTGGATCCCAATCTGGCCGAGAAACGGCTGGGAGATTTTCTGTGGCTCGCAGGGTTAATTAAGAGAGACAGGCTTATGCAAAATAGAGCCAGAGTCGCTGCTACCAAGTTGGGAACTGTAATAGATTAATTCATTGCTACGGACTTATCATTTGGAGCTGCTAATGCACTGGAGGAAATTAATAATTTCAATTAAACTGTATATTTTACCAACTTCTGTTCTGTTACAGGTGGGAGCCAAACAAAGACTGAAGAAGAGAGCGGGTAATACGGAACACAAGGAATCCAACTTACTGTCTACTAGGGTTGCACAGATACCAAGTACAGTACTCGGTACAAGTACGAGTACATGAACCGATACTTTTGAGCTCCAAGACTACACTAGAGAAAAATTCAAAAGTTAGGAGGCAGCTGTCATTTGTAAGGAGCACACGGAGCTTCTGGGATTTGTACATCTCTGTTTTAATGTATGATTTTGTTTTTATAAATATAAATAAAGGGATGCACAGATACCAGTTTTGCGAGTACGAGTACTGGTACTTGCCGAGTACTTACAAGTACGAGTACTGATACATTTTTGTTTATTGTCATGTGACAGTTTTTCTAAATCAATATCGACTAATGATTTCAGGACACCGGAGGAGCGCCAGAGCCAGGTCCCAGCTGCAACCGCTGCAACCCTGGTAGTTCTCATGAAAATGCCAAGTATCTGCACTGGTACTCGAAAAGTATCTGTGCATCCCTACTGTCTACAGCTGATTGGGTAACCTTCTTCAGGATTCAGATCACCGAGAGGATGTTCATCTACTGTATAATTATAGTAATTGCAATTATATGTCCTTTAATATACATACTTATAGACCTATTCCTGTACCGCCTGAACATTTTTTATTAAACCTGAGTCAAGGGAACCTTGCAAAACATCTTTAGCTTTTACTCCAGCATTCATTTTGTGCAGCTAGACTCATCATTTGCATAATTTCTATGGTTACGTGTATGGTAATCAATGGTTAGGAATCTGAACCTGCACTGTCCTTTCAGTGCAACCACTGCAGTTTTTTCTAGTATTGGAGCATGAGAGGGCACTTGCTGGCAAAGTATCATATAACAGAGGATAGGGTTTCATATAGAATCAGCATGAGAATTGTGTTAAATGTGGATGCGCTGGATTATAACAAAAACGCCTCATACTAGAGTATATTAACGTGTATTGTGATAGTTTGGGGAATATAGCACAATGGTAAGCTCTAAGTGACCACTCCTAAAGCCGACTTTAACATAAAAGGACAGTCTTTATTCATCAAAAGTTCAACAGTCCAAGAACTTCACAAAAACAACTTGCTTTTCTTCAGCATAAACGAAGCATAACAGTTCATTGGACTCTCATTAACACATCATGTTTTGGTCTCACCGACATCTGGCTGTCCCATACACTCCCAGTGTTATAGTCCCAGGACTTTCCTTGCATATACCGTCCTCAGCAGCTTTCCTCAGCTCCGAAACTTTTGGTATGGTACAGGCGTCTGCCTGTAGCCGTGTGCCTAAAGCACACCCACAACTCTCCCCTAAAGCACTGGGCTGGCTTCCTAATAAGGCTGCTCTCAGCCACCTGTTCAGCCCAACCTGGCCACTGGCAACACCTGGCCCCAGGACTGGACATCCCACAATAGTCTGGAAAACCTGGAAGGAATTGAACAGCCAGTTCCTCCTCTCCAAAGGTATTCACATTGTGGAACCTCTTAGCCCCTCTGGCTGAGAGTCCTGGGCGCCAAAGTTGCCATACTAAACTGTGGCATTGCCATGCACTGCCACAGCATGTAAAGCCAATTACTAAAATATAATTTAACATGTTCATGTAATTTCAAAAGACCTTTTGAATTCCTGGATATCCTTGCTTAGGCCCTTCCTGTTAATGGGTGACAATGCTCTGTGCCCTGCTTTGTCACCCGAGAGGAAATATGTCACCAGCACACCATGGATCTTTGTTGTATGGTCCACATTTTTATAGAAGTGATCAGATCACAGTACACATGGTGTGATGTTTCAGGGTCGTGCAGGACCCTATACATCAATTTGCCCCCCCTGCCCCATGGAGAATGGCAGACCTGCAGGCTGCATACAAATGATGTTGGCAAAATCACCAAGATCACTTGTACAATACAATCGGCGGCTTCCCCGCTGTACCTTTAGCCCTGCTTGCCCAAAGCAGGGCTGAATGTAGAAAACAACTACCTACCCGGCGCCTGGAACTGCATCGGGAGATAGGAATTCCACACCCCTGCTGCCCCTCTACGCCCTGCTGCCCCAAGGCCGAGCCTTGTTGGGCCCTGAACACCACTGATACTGATCTGTATACTTTATACAGGTTATATACTCATCTATGTATTATACCAGTTAACCAGTCTGCAGTTGCCACAGCACCCTTTATGTGCAGGCCTTTTTGAGTAGGGACTGTCACGGGAATATTACAAGGGCTTTGTAACCCTATCCCACTGGCTTCCAATAGAGGGTACAAGTGACAATTTTTTACAAACATTATGCAGTCATGCTGCTCTGTTGCCCGCATCAGAAAACCCAAAAAGTCCCATGCAGGCATTGCTGGAGTGCATGCACATGGGCAGGAGGTGGCTGCAATGAGGCCAAGGGAGAGCAGAAGCACTAAGATGGAACAAAGGATGTGAAAAGGCAAAATAAGTATTTTATTTTTTAAATGGCATTTGCTTATCTTAGCATGCTAATAAACCACAGAAGACCACCTCTGTCCTAATTTCATATAGGGTTATTATTTGCCTCCCCCCTTAATTCACAGAATTTAAATATAGTATCAAAATGTATGAGGTTTACATAAGGCACATAATGTTTCGTCATAAAAATTAAAAACACAATGTATTATCTACAAATAAAAGCATCCTCATTGTATAAAACATTATAAAATTAAAAATATTGTTCAATTCCCATGTGTTCCCCTTAATACTTGTACACTGCCTTACAAAGCTACAACCATTTATATATCAAAATGTCTACATAACATAATTTGTACATTAGCATTGAAACATTACATTCCATATCTATGATATAGTGTCTGAAGGCATGTAGCTTTATCCCATCACGTTTCACAGTAGCTTCATAAGGGGAATATAATAATATTATAAACCAATTTTGCCCTATAAATAAAGCACTAACACCACATAACCCCTCACATAAATACAAGCAATACCAAAAATATAACATGCCTTATTATATCACCTTAGCTAGTGTTTCTTTCACAGGTATATAGCAAAAGTCCTGAGAACCAGGGCAGGAACTGTATTCCACCGTATTCTAAATACATGTTGAAAGATATAGAATAAGTGTGCATTCCACCATCTCATCAGATCCCATATCTCAGATTTTGCCACTGGGACTCTGTTTAAACTTGTAAAGTCGACTGTCAGCTTTACAGTAGAAGTGATTCTGGTGGCACAGCTGCCGCTAGATTGCTTCTATAAGCCAGTAAACTGGCCCCCCGCCCGACACCCCGCTGTGTTTCCCGGGCTCTGTTGCCCCTCCTACGGGCCCCGGACCAGCTTCTCTGGTGTCAGGGGGAAGCTGTGGAAGAGATTGGTGACCCTCCATTCACCAATCTTCTACCCATACTATGAAACCGAGAGTGATGCAGATTACATCACTTCCGGTCCCATAGCTGTCAGTGTTGGTCTCCTGAAGCTCAGCAATAAGCTATTGAAGTGTGATCTGCACTTCAATAGCTTATTTAGAGTGTAGAGGTGACACTGGGGGTGTTTTGGACTCCCAGTATCACCTTAAAGAGTACCTGTCACTGCCAATATGCTATCACATGGGGGCTTGTAATGGAGCAATTAAAGTAAAGTTAAAAAAAATAACAGTAAAAAATGTAAAAAATAACCATCTAGTGAATGGGCCCCTACTCATTCACAATGGGGGGAGCCGCATCTGCACCCCCACAACCAAAGCCCCAGGGCTTGAGGGGAAGAGGCCATTGTCCCTATCGGCATGGGGATAAAGTGATTTTCCAGGGGCTATCCTGGAAAAGCAGCCTCCCAGTGCTGAAGACATGTGGCCTAGTATGACAGGGACAGGGGCGCTCTCTCGCTCCCACCCCTCTTTCATGCCCTTCCAGTCCTGTGCTCGGATCAAGGGTCTGGTTGGGAAATTTAGCGGGAACCCATTTATTTTTCCCCATTTTGGGGGGGGGGGGGGGTTCCTCCTTAAAATTCCTAGCAGACCTCAAGGGCCTGCTATGACTTGGGGGGGAACCCCACGCACTTTAAAATACAAAAATGAACTTGGGGTCCATCCAAAAATTCCTATCAGACCTAAAGGGTCTGGTATGACTTTTGGGGGAACCCAATACTTTTTTCTTTTTTTTAAATGGGGTCCCTCCTAACATTTCTATGGTTTGGGAGTGGGACCCCACACTGTTTTTTTCTTTACATTTTTTTTAATTATTTTTTACATTTATTTAACCACTTCATCTCCGGGCCGGCCGTTTTTCTACTTCGGCCGGCCCTGATGCAGTTAAATAACTTTGACATTTTTTTATTTGTTTACGATTTTTCTATTCTGCTCGCTGCCTCAGAGGTCCTGAGCAGACTAGCCAAATAGCTATTCACTTACTGCCAATCGGCCACTATGAGAATAGGGGCAAACGGCAGCGAGTGAGCTTCAAGAGCTTTGGCTCAGCCGATCCAGATGTTGGATCGGCTGAGTCGAAGTCCTTTTGGCTAACCGAAGGCAGACAATGTACATTGTTTTGTTTAGCTGATGTATAGCTGAAATCAGCCGTACAAGGCTGAAGTGAATAGCCGGACAGCGTTCAGCTCACTTTACTTCGGTTGGGTAATTTACTCGGCTGCTTTTGGCAGCTTTGTGAATAACCCTCTAAGTGCAAATGACCTTACCATGTGATGGTATGTCTTCATACCTGGCAGTACAGGTTATTTTCTTTTGCTCATGGCACTAAACAGAGAAACTTGCAAACAAAGTAAAGGTAAGTATATGCTGCTTATGAGGAATGATTAAAAGCAAACCTGTTTCTGTACCTCAAATGAACAAAACACAGGTTTTGCTTTAAGCTGAGGTATTAGTAATATATAATTCATCATTTGATGAGTTTTCATAAAAGTATATAAAGCTGTATTTCAGCATGTCCTTGATATGCCATATTAGCAGTGAATTCTTGCATATGTTTCTACTTTAAACAGTGAAATTACAGAGAGCAGTGGAAATTTCAGCACCTTGGACAGCAGTGTTTCTCTGGCCAGAGTAAGGAAATATTATCAGCCATGCACATCAAATAATCTACATTGTTGATTACACACATCTTCTTTTTGGGTTATTTGTTTAAACAAAGTAACAGCGCTTCATTAATTCTCCTGAACGTTGGTAGTTCTGTCACCCGAACAGCTATTTTCCAACACTAACAAAAGATCAACTGAATACTCAAATGCTCTTTTGCTAAATGTTTTAACATTACTCACGTTATTTAACTGCTAAAAAATAATGTTAGTGTATGCTTACCATTGAACTATGAATATTCAAGTGAAAACTAATTAAGCTATCACTAGTTTTGCCTCAATAAGAGGAAAATTCTTGCAGAAATGGTATTAAGATTTCCCAGTGGATCAAAATTGTTCAGCATTATGTTAATTTAAATTAAATTGTTACGAGTCTGATGACAATTTCTACTAAGACTGGGGAAGTCCAATATTCTTGATGACAGTGAGCGTACAATTTCAGTCTTCTTTCTTCCCCAAGCAACTTAATTAAAAAAAAACTCAAAAACCCTTATCCGGCCTTACAGCTCCATGTTTGAAATGAGGAAAATATAAATATTCTGTAACATGTGCACCGATACTGACACTAGCTTTCTTGTTGGTGGGATATTTGAAATGGCGAATATATAAAGAATTTGATCTTACACTGCTTGATCTTAAATTTAACCTGCAGACTGAATACAAATATTAAACTTCCACTTAAACTGAATAGAAAGACCTTCAAGTGCTTGAATGTTCTTTCTGATTTTTTTGTAGAGTTGGAAAAGCAGGGCACTCTAATATGCAATTGCAACTGTCGTTCCCAGGTCTGGCCTGACCTTCACTATTGGTTAGTGAGGTTGCCCATCACAGTAATGGGCAAATAATAAGGCACAGATGGCAGAAAGGGGCAGGTCAGAGCAGATGATCTGATTGCTATTTACATATTAGAGAACCCAAGATGTTCCAGGCTTCCAAGGAGCTTTACAAGAAACCAAAAAGTCCATGGTGTCATGTGGAGGAGCCTGTTGTTCAATCAAGATACCTGCATTAGACTGAAAGCATTGTGCAAAGTGGTGAAGCCTAATTGTCTCACACTGCTGAACCTTTCCGTTACAATCTGAGTTTTTCTGTGCATGGGATTATGGAAAGTTTACAGTGCATCAAAATACCTTTATCGCCCTAAATTGACTTTGCTGTCCTTCAGCAGAAGCTATACCTGCACACATCATATGTAAGATCAGCTTTATTTTATAGATATTAAAACTGTATTCCAGCCAATATTTGTTGCTTATTTTGTTTTGTTTTTGATACAGTGGGGAATATTTATAAAATTGGTTTGGTTTTTATATCTGTTTGTGATACCATTGAGGAGATTTTCCCTCACTTCCTGTCCCTGTCACAACTGTAAAAGAAATGGGATTTTGGTTGTCACTGGCACAGAAAGGCATGGACAGCAATAAAAACATTGTCAGATGTTCAGTCCTTTCTCAACTCTACAAACAATGCTTTTGCTTTTGTCTACATTCAAGAGTCCACATTGAAGAGATTTCCTATCACGCCCTGTCCTGACAAACAACTAAGAAGAAATCTCCCTAACAAAGTGAGGGGAATTATTCTTTTAGACAGTTACTGCTGAGATAGCTGTCTTTATTGGCATATTTACCCTCACCTCCTGTTCTCCTAACATTTTGGATTTGTTATCACTTTCTCGGTGACAATGGTCAACAGAAAATATTTAAACTCTAAGTCGGGCTTTAAAGGTGCACAACCATCCAATTATATATGAAACATTGAGGGGTCTATTCACTAAGCTGCCGAGGGCAGCCGAGTGAACAAACAACCGACCCCAAGTGAAGTGTTTGGCTATTCACTTCAGGCTTGTACTACTGATTTCAGCCGCATGGTTTCGGGAAGGAGTTCCACTCAGCCGATCCAACATCTGGATCGGCTGAGCCGAACCTCCAGCAAGATACTCGCTGCTGTTCGGCCTATTCTTATAGATGCCGAGCAGCAGTGAGTGAGCAGCATTCGGCTCGGCTGTTCTGCTCGGTCCCTCGGAGGGACGGAGCAGAACAGAAAAATAGTTAAGAAAGTACAAAAAAAATGCCAAAGTACAAAAGAAATGCTTCAGAATAGAAACAAATATATATATATATTTTTGCCCATAGGAATGCATTGCTAGATTCCTATTAATATAGCCACAAGTATTGGGACACCACTCCAAACCATTGGATTCAGGTGTTTTGTGAAATGTCTTTGCTACTAAATATTCCACGGTCCACTGTTAGTGTTATTATAGCAGAGTGGAAGCAACTGGGAACAACAGCAAATCAGCCACAAAGTGGTAGGTCATGAAAAGACAGAGCAGGGTCAGCACATGCTGAAGTGCTCAATGCGGAGAAGTCCGCAACTGTCTGCAGAGCCAATAGCTACAGACCTAAAAACTTTTTGTGGACTTCAGATTGGCACAACAACAGTACGTAAAGAGCTTCATGGAATGGGTTTCCATGGCCAAGCAACTGCATCCAAGCCTTACATCACCAAGTGCAATGCAAAGTGTTGGATGCAGTGGTGTAAAGCACACCGCCATTGGACTCTAGAGAAATGGAGACGTATTCTCTGGAGTGACGAATCACGCTTCTCTGTCTGGCAATCCGTCTGGGTTTGGTGGTTGACAGAAGAACGGTACTTGCCTGACTCCATTGCGCCAAGTGTAAAGTTTGGTGGGAGGGGATTATGGTGTGGGGTTGTTTTTCAGGGGTTGGACTTGGCCCCTTAGTTCCAGTGAAGGGAACACTTAAGGCATCAGCATACCAAGACATTTTGGACAATTTCATGCTCCCAACTTTGTGGGAACAGTTTGGGGATGGCCCCTTCCTGTTCCAACATGACTGCGCACCAGTGCACAAAGCAAGGATCATAAAGACATGGATAAGCAAGTTTGGGGTGGAGGAACTTGACTGGCCTGCACAGAGTCCTGACCTCAACCCGATAGAATACCTTTGGGATGAATTAGTGCTGAGACTGCGAGCTAGGCCTTCTCGTCCAACATCAGTACCTGACCTCACAAATGTGCTTCTGAAAGAATGGTCAAACATTCCCAAGGACACACTCCTAAACCTTGTGGACAGCTTTCCCAGAAGAGTTGAAGCTGTTATAACTGCAAAGGGTGGGCCAACTCAATATTGAACCCTACGGACTAAGACTGGGATGTCATTAAAGTTCATGTGCGTGTAAAGGCAGGCATCCCAATACTTTTGGCAATATAGTGGATAGATAGATAGATAGATAGATAGATAGATAGATAGATATATTAGGGATGCACTGATTCCATTTTTCCAGACCAAGTTTCAATACTTGTCCTCGCAGATACCAATTACTGATATCTTTTTGTTTATTGTCATGTGAGAGTTTTTCTAAAACAAAACATGCTAATGATTTCAGGACAGTGGTGGAGCACCAGAGCCCAGTTGCAGCTCCAACTACTGCAACCCAGGTAGTTCTTGTGAAATAGTATAGTATTGGCACTGGTATCTGAATCGGTATCTGTGCATCCTTACTTAAATTACAAAGATAAAAAGTATCTCTCTACACATATTCATTGCATAACCTCCTTGAAACCACTTAGGGGTCTATTCACTAAGCTGCCGTAGGCAGCCGAGTGAAAGACTGATCTGAAGTGAAGTGAGCCGAACGCTGTTCGGCTATTCACTTCAGGCTGGTTAGGCTGATTTCAGCCGTATATCGGCTGAAATCAGCTGTACATCGGATGGCTTCACGTGGCTTTGGGTCGGCCGAACATGCCGCTGAGCGGCATTCGGCTCGGCTGTTCTGCTTGGTCCCTGAGAGGGACCGAGCAGAACAGAAAAATAGTTTAAAAAGTACAGAAAAAGTAAATAGAAAACGATTGTGCAGAGCTAGCAATGACAGCTAGCTCCGCCCAACAGTTTTCTATTGTCCGGCGGTTCTGCTGCCGTCAAAAAAAAAAGAGAAAAAAACTCTCCCGGGCGCTCTGGGAGTCCCCCGCTCCCGGCCGCCCAGGAGAGAAACACTGCTTTTTCTTTTTTTTTTCTTTATTCTGACATGGAGCCGTGTCAGAATAGAAAAAAAAAAATTTTTTGCCCATAGGAATGCATTGCTAGATTCCTATTGGCTAAACTAGCATTGGACCTGATGGAGGACTGCAGCAGAGGGCGGGTATAATGCTAGTTTACTATTGGCTATTGCAAATTGAAATAGCCAATAGGAATCTAGCAATGTCCCAGATAGCAAGGATAACTTGCCACAAACTTGTGGCAGGGTTAAATTGTAATTCTTGTTAACTTGCTGCACACATTCCTGGCAAGTTGTAGACAAGTTCTAGTTGACACTTTTTGAATTTGTAGCAAATTTGCTTGGCAAGTCTACAGCAAGAGTCCTGCAGGTCTTAGCAAGAGCTCTGCAAGCTCGCTGGTCTGGAGACTTGCAGTGCAGACTTGCTGTAATTGTGCAACAAAATTGTGAAGCTTGGCAAGTCTGCAATGGTTTAGCAAGTCATTTTCAAACTTGCAGCTCAATTGCTTGCTATCTGGGGTATTCCTATGGGCAATTTTTTTTCTATTCTGACACGTTTGCTGTCTGGAGATCAGTGTCCCTGGTTAGCTGGTAACCAGGGATGCTGATCTCTCTGCAAGTGGCCGGAGCCAGCCGTAAGATCACGGCTGGCTCCGCCCAGCTGTCAGAAGCAGGCTGTCGGCCAGCTTCGGCTTTCAGCGCGGCTCAGCCAAACCGAGGCATGTGCCTTCGGCTCAACTGAGCCACTCGGCTAAGTTCGGGAGCTGTACGGGCTATTGTGAATAGCCTGTAGAGCAGCCCTTCGGTTCTACTGAACTGAAGGGGTCCTGGGGCCGAAGCTAGCCGAAGGATCGGCCGCAGCTACGGCTAGATCCTTCGGCTGCTTCATGAATAGACCCCTTAGTTTCTTTACAACACTACATATTATATAGAGACTAATCACTGTTCCATGTCACTCATGTGATTCTGAACAGTTGGCTCTTGTGTATTCAAGAGTAGGGAATAGTATGCTGGTTTAAAAAACTCAACACATTTCACTAAAGCTTCATAAGGAGGGAGTTGTTGGTGAATCTGCCCAGTTGAAATTCAGATTGCATTACTTGACAGAAAACTTGGAAAACTTGACAGAAGGTCTAACTCTTGCTCCAAAAAATTAGCTTGAGATATACTTTGAAAAATAAAAGCAATAGAACTTTTATTCAAACATGCACAGGTACAAATATACAATAAAGATAAGGAAATAAAAGTGCGTACAATAATGCAAACATCCACCAAAACAGTGAGGTAAAAAAATCATATTTAATTTAAGACCAGTGATTGTCAATTGTTACCCAATAGATTCACACTTGGATACAGTATTGTAAGCAGATAGATTTGTAGCTTGGTCTAGCCACTCAATTCCATAGTAAAAAAAACAAAAACATTTGCAGGTGGAATGTATAAAACTCACTAAGTAATAGCAACATTTATTAAATTGTGAATTTATCCAAATTCTCGCTTTCAATTCTGATTTTTATTTTGTTATTAAATCCTACTGTGAGTGATAATTAGTAATAGAAATCAGTTTTAGAAAATGAATGCATGTGAAATGGAGGCAAACTTTTGATCATTTGATATGGGATTTTTGGCTTTGGTTAGTGAACTGGAACAAATAATATTGACCTGCTTACCATGGCAACCAATTCATTTCCAGCTGTGATGTTTCTACTGCATGTTAACAATAAAAACAAAAGTTTAATTGGTTGCTATAGACAATAGACAATTATTGTTATTTTTCACGGATTTTGTTTGTCCTGTTAATATCTGAAAATTTATTAATATTTGTAAATATTGTAGGTTACGTTTTTATTGCAAGAAATGGAAATACCCACACACACATATGTAGTCACTATAAAGAGACCCTGACATCTCTTTTTAAGTTTTAGATAGAGTAAGGAAGGATTGGAACCCGTGTTATGTTTTATTGCTGTTACAGTTGTTACCAGAACAGGAATGGAGGGAAAATCTTGCAATAGGGGCAAATTTCAGGGATAGGTGTTTATGTGGGGATTCCGCTATTTATTAGAGATTTTCCTTATTTCCTGTCGTGTTTCCAGGACAAGAAGTGAAGAGAAACCTTCCCAACAGGACACAGGTAGAAAAAAGTAAACTTAGGCGTTTTTCTTCTTGCATTGAATTTTTATTTACATTTTCATGTTTTACAACGTGAAAGAAAAAGCTGCATAGATCATGTTTAACAGTAAACAATTTGCTGTGCAACTAATCAATGCGCACAACATGAATGTGTAATGTAAAGAGTGAAAAAATACAAAGGTTCAATTAGTAAAAATTACAGAAGTAGGTATGTACTCAGGATATACTGAGTTTATTGCACTGTAATAACTTAACCTAAACCAAGCAATGGATCAGTTCTTTAATACTAATATATTGAGTTAAATACAAGAGGTTTACTATCCTGTACTATCCTGTAGGGGGAGGGGAATGATGGGAATGGGGTATATCTACCTTTTAAAGACCAGGTGTTTACACCCCTTCCTGGCCAGGCCATTTTCAGTATTCAGTGCTGCGGTACTTTAACTGACACTTATTCAGTCATTCTCTAGGGGGCGCACGCGAGCAGAAAAAAATTGCCGTCTGGAGACGGCAACCCGCCAATGCAGCAGTGCCGTCGGTCCGTTTTTTTACTACGGGCGGACGGCAAGAGGTTAAGGAAAAATTCGTGTTTTTTTTACATTTATGCTATAATACATTTATTACCCAATTTGTTGGTAAAATATAAAAGAGGGGGTCACATCAGGTAAATAGACACCAAACATGTCAAGCCTTAAAATTGTATGCGCCCATGAAATCGCAAAAAAACTAACATACCCAAAATTGACCATAGGCGACGCTTTAAAAGCTTTTACCACTCATCAGTTTAGTGTTAGTTTAGTGGCAATATTTTTTTTTAGTTTGTTTAGTGGAAATATATATTTTTTTTGCAACTAAAATTTTTTTTTACTTTTTTTTTTCACTTAACGTTATTGTTATCACATAGGGGGCTAAGAAGCCCCCCTATGTGGTAGCAAAGAGGATGTGACAGGTCCCTCTTTATGACAGCAAAAAGTTTCCCACCACAGCTAGCATGCAAAACAACTTGTCTCACCGCTAAGGTTAAAAACAGAGGTTTAGATACACGTCATCAGGTATCTTTAAGACCCCTAATGTCACCTAGGGACCCCCAAAGAAGCTGATAAAGCAGAGATCTGCTTCATCAGCTTCATTCCAGTTTCTGAAGCCGGGGAGTGACACAAGTGCCTCAGACAAGCGATCCGCCTGCTCTATAACTGGCGGATCACTTGTATGTAAACAGGCATCGTTGCCTGTTTACAAATTTTGACAGGTTCCCGTTTGTGGCTAACAGGCCGTCTTTAGATGTTTAATTACAATAGCCGGCCGGGAAGCGGTTAAATAATGTTAATAGGGTGACTCCATCATCTAGTGAGAAAGGAGGGTATTGGGCAGGAGGGATGAGCAAGAGAGGTGTGAAGAAAGAAAGAGGAAGAACAGACAGGGATAGCAGGGGGTTGCATTGGGAGGGGAGAATGGGAGAGGGTGTGAGCCAGGACAAAGGTATATTGAAGTGAAGGAGCTTTTTAATAGGACATAGTCTGCAATAGTTACTGACTCTTGGTCAGCGGCAGGAATTTGACCACTCATGAAGAACATGTTAAGTTAAACATTTTTGAGTGACCTTATTCTGAAATTAACTTGATTTGTTATTGTCTTACAAAAAGTTATAAATATATGGTGTATGAGTCTAGATGAGTATTTCTGGATAAGGACTTGCCCAGAGCTACTTTGATCTTTCATATACTTTTAGCAAGAAAATATGGACCTTTGGGCATTCCCACCACACTTGGTAATGCGAACCAAGCTAGGAACTTCCTCTAAAGCAGTGGTTCTCAACCTTTCTAGGGTCGGGACCCCTTGGTAACATTTGCCAAGTTGTGGTGACGCCCAATGGTAAAATTTAGGGATGACGTGGCTGCTGCAGCGACATCTGGCGGCGTGGCAGGAGAACACACTGCTGCGCTAGGAGAGCGCTGAGGAGGACATACAGCGACCCACAGTTTGAGAGCCACTGCTTAAAGGAGACAACAAATCCTCTATTTCAGCGGTTCTCAACCTTTCTAGTGCCACGACCCTTTGATAAAATTGCCCAAGTTGTTGCAACCACTAACAGTAAAAGTATTTTTTATTGGCTATTGCACAGTGCAATAGCCAATAGGAATCTAGCTGTGTGATCCTAAGGGGTTTTTTTTTTCTCTCACTGATTACGGCCTGCGGCCCGATGTCAGGAAAAAGAAAAAGCAGAGAAAGGTTTGCTATGCTCGATCGAGCATAGCGAACCTGCCCGGGGAGAAAGTTTGTTTTCTTTCTCCGATTTACGATGTCTGAGTTACGATGTCAGAAAAAAAAATCCGCTGAGCAGACCTTTCCCGGGGCCGCGAGGCGACCCCCGGCAGATAGTCATTCGACCCCCCAAGGGGTCGCGACCCCCATGTTGAGAACCGCTGCTCTAAAGCAAATTGAAGAGTAAGTTAGGTGTGCTTTTAAAATATGAGAGGGTACGAGATACTAATGAAGCAAGAGCTTATAGTTGGCTTCAATTGTCAGGTTGTTAGAGAAACTTTTGGAAGTCACTGTCCAAACAAAGCCACTGCCTTCCAGCGATATATCTACATGTAGTTCCTGTTCCCATTTGAAAGCACAAGGTCATTGTCTCATTTCTGTTTAAAGACTGATTATAATTACAAGATGTGCTCAATTAAATATAGGGAGATGAGGAAAAGAGTTTAATTTTGAGATAACAATAGAGAATTTAGTGGGATTTTAACCCTTCCTAACTCTAGCCAAAAGCAAAAACAAAGTTTTGGCTATACATACACTTTGCCATCTGTTTATCTTGTTATGTTTTTGTCTGTTGCCACTATACATTTAAGCAATAAGATAAGAATGTATTTTTGTGAATGTACTTCTTTTTATTGTATTGCATTATTTTAAGTAAAGAGGAGTCAATAAGAGCTTAACTCTGGCATGATTTCTTAAAAAGTGTGAAAAAGCCACTAGAAAAACTGTTGTTCCATGTACCTGGCCACAGTTAGCCCCCATTCACACCTAGGCGTATTGTAATATGCGCGTCTGTCGCGCGACCGTCACGCGGTTTTTTTACCGCGATTCGCGGTAAAAAAGTTGCGCGGCCGTCGCGCGATTACAAAGGCTACTTGGCAGTATCCCAATGGAAAACGCCCTACAAAACGGCCCAAAGTAGTCCCGGGACCTTTTCAGGCGTGGGCCGTTTTGTAGCGCGTTCGGGACGGGCGGAAATACGGCAAGGTGGGAACGAGTCCATTGACTCCAATGCAATTTATATTTTTGAGCGTTTTGTAGAGCGTTCTTCGAGCGTAGAACGCGCTACAAAACGTTCAGGTGTGAACGAGGGGTTAGAACTAACCATATGTACTTTGCACATGGTGGCTTCTCTGTTGCCAGGGTGAAATAAAGCTGCAGGCTCTTTGTGCTGTTTTTTTTAAATTCTGGCATCCAAGTGGCCCCCGCATGGATCTCACATACAGCCAACAATAGCCAACAATAGGAGTGCCTGCAGGCATGTGAAGTAGAGGTTTTACCACATTCATCTAGCAAAACTACCTACCTGCATCTACCCTAAATTAGTATTTTATGGATCTGCTTTATTAAAACAGCTGATAATTTACAGATGAACTCTATGCAAAAGACTCAAAATAATGCAGCACTGTATTCATTAATACATTAAAAGAGAACTATGGGTTAAGTGATTTTCCCCATAGTTCTCTTTAGGGTCACAGGAGGACATATATTAACCTTTTCCTGTGACCCAAAGTTCAGTATATTGTGGACTATCGCCCGTGATATACTGAGAGCGCTACATCTGGGATGAATCCCAAAAATACAGTCAAGATCCCCACAGCTGTGTGATTGACAGCTGGCAAACTCAACTGTGCCCTCCCCCTCGCCCGACCGTTCCTCTACTCTGCACTGGAGGATCGGAGAGGGGGGGAATCCCTGCGGGGAGCGGTAACTGAAAGTTACCGCTCACTGCAGGGAGACAATCCAGAAGTGAGCAGATCGTTGCACGTTTCTGCTCACTTCCCAATCGTTTGAGCCAACCTGTGAATGCTTCTTTGTCACAGGTTGGCTCTAACTATGAAGATGAGTGGGAACCACTCAACCTATAATTCTCCTTTAAATGTATGTTGCTAAATGCAAACACAGTAAAGCAGCACAAGTAGCCAGTCAGTGGTTGCTCCAGTGGTCAGGTGCTAACAAGAAACATGTTAATAGGAGGAGAGAGCAGAGTGACAGAAAGGTAAGCACATTAGTCTGCTGCTTCACCTTTTGCTGTCTAGTCACATGAAGGGGGAGAGACCTGTAAGTTTTGCTTAAAACCCAATGAAATATTCATTTCAAGGGACCAGTTCACTTTTACTTTATATGTATGTGGAGACACCATTTTTTGCTATGTGTCCAGCAAGCCATTGTTGGTGGAGAATGTACATTAATTAGAGGTGGGACATTAATTTAAAAACAGGAGTGCTTCTAGAAGAGGCATATTGTTAACCTATTATACAATTTAATTTTAAAATATGGTATATACAGTATGTAAATATCATAATAAGGCAAAAACACAGCCAAGAAGGTATTGTCAATTTAAAAAAAATGATTATATATTTATTTAGCTAGAACAGCTACAAGTATGAGCACTGTGTACAGAGTGCAGTGGTCAGCAACATTTTGCAGCTTTGCAGTGGTCAGGAGTATAATGTACAACATAGCCTGTACAGTGCAGGGGTCGGGAGTATAATGTACAACATGGTGAATGCAGTGCAGGGTTGTGAGGCATACCTCTGCCACATGGCAGGTGTGCAAAGTCTTGGAATTTGTTTTCTTTCTAAAGCAGCAACATCCTATGTAAAAAAAAGCCTGTTCTATGCCAGCATGATGGAAAAAGGATCCTTGCTCTCTGTGTGCAAGCATTAGTAGTTAGAGACATATTGTATAGACATGTGCGATTCGTTTCGCTCCGAATCGAAATTCGGACGAATTTTCGGAAATTCGGACATTCGGATGTATCCGAATTACAGACATAATGAATGCAAACGAATCCGAATTTCCATTTCCGAAATTCGGTAGCGTTAGTACGAACGTTCATTTAGTTTTCTGTTCTTATTCGTTTCTTATTTGTTTCGTTTGTTGGAGCAAAGTGACATTAGAGAAGGAGAAATATTTTTTCCCCCTCAAATGTCACTTTTGGTGCAAACGAACGAACGAAACGAATAAGAACAGAAAACGAAACGAACGTTCGTACTAACGCTACCGAATTTCGTCCGAATCCGAATCCGAATTGACTTTCACACCCGAATCCTGAAAAACGAAATAACACAAATCCGAATTTAAAACGAAACGAAACTGAACTAATTTTTTGGCAGTGCACATGTCTAATATTGTACAATTACATTTTTAAATATGGTATATACAGTATATAAATATACATACTAAGGCAAAAAAATAGTCAAGAAGGTATTGGGCATTAAAAAAAATGATTATGGGGTCTATTCACTAAGCTGCCGAAGAACCAAAGGGCTGCTGTACGGACTATTCACTCGACTGAGCCGCGGTGAAGGCCGAAGCTGGCCGAATGGCCGGCCATTGGCCAACCGACAGCCTGCTTCTGACAGCTGGGCGGAGCCAGCCGTCATCTCACGGCTCGCTCCGGCCACTTGCAGAGAGATCAGCGTCCCTGGTTATCAGCTAACCAGGGACACTGTCATTACACACTAAGAGCGACCTCTCTGTGTTCTCAGTGAGTAATGACAGATGGCGTTCCTGGTTACCTGGTAACCAGGAACGCCATCTGTCATTCCTCCCCCGGACGCTCTGGGAGTCTAATAGGCTCCCGGCTGCCCAGGAGAGAAACACTTTCTCCCAGAAATGTTCACTCTGCTCGATCAAGCAGAGTAAACCTTTCCCTGCCCGTTTTTTTCCTTTCTTCTGACATCGGAGCCATTGGTTGCCGTCAGAAGAAAAAAAAATCACCATAGGAATGCATAGCTAGATTCCTATTGGCTATTTCAATTTGCAATAGCCAATAGCAAACTAGCCATT
This sequence comes from Nanorana parkeri, assembly GCF_000935625.1. Lineage (NCBI taxonomy): Eukaryota > Metazoa > Chordata > Amphibia > Anura > Dicroglossidae > Nanorana > Nanorana parkeri. The sequence goes on along the minus strand of NW_017308804.1, from coordinate 82,406 downwards.
GCACCCGCCCACTGCTGCTGTCAATCAGCAGAGGGGTACACCTGTCACTATGATAAATATACTAAGATGTTGCATCACTACAATGCTGCCACCTAGATTCTGGGGGTGCTGTAATATGCAAATTTTTACACCTGTAGTGTCAACAGCTGTCCTGCCCCTCAGGCCTCCTACACTTCCCTACTCATTAATAAAGTCACCTATTATGCTGATAAGCCAATGGAGAGGTGGAGGAGTACAGGGGGGTACAGGTACTATACTAGCTGTGACACTGCTGCATAATACATCAGCCCATGGTTTGAGGCAGCCAGGGAGCAGAAGACCTCTGCAAACATGTGAAAGAACTGCTCAGATAGTTCAACATCCCAGTACCCCAAAAATGTAATATCAGTTTTGGGTTGACTGACTCTTTAATGTAAAATCTTGATTACAATGCACACATCTCTACCGGTATGCATATTATTCCACTTTCTACTAGGTTAATCTCTAGAAGATGATTAATTGCCCTTAGGTTCAGATATTCAGGATGTCAGGATCTGTTTTTAGAGTTTGGGCCAAATGTGGTGATGGACCACTGAACTGAAGGCATGCTTGGCCATGCCTTAGAGATGTTGGCACTGACCAAGAAGGATGGCATTATCTGCATAGGACTGGCTTCTAATAATGTTTCTGGATGGTTACACAGATTTGGCTAATGATTTATAATGAAGAGCTCCATTCACATAGCCTTTCGTAGCTTCATCATTCACAGTTTGGGATTTCTGGCTGCTAAAATAGGGTAACCTGAGCCAGGATCCACTGCAAAATGAAGCAGGCAAGTCAACATATTTCATATTAAACTCATGAACTGGGCAAATAATTAGAGACTAATGACACAAATATTTGGAGTGATCCCCAGGAGAACAGGTTCATGGCAGATAGAACATTTGGAAATTGCTTTATTGAGAGAGTTTATGAACGGCAGCATTTCAGAGTTTTGCACACCCATTCTAGTTTATTTGCTGCTGGGTTTGGCAGATGGTTGTTTAAAAGATGAAATACAGATCTGCCGTAGAACCCTGTGCATTGCCTCGAGGTAGTCAGTTAGCATCAGGAAGCAGAGCAGATTCAGAGAGGGATGGATTGGATGAAAACTCAAACACAGAAAAATAGCATAGTTCAAGCTTGTCAGCCTTTTTCGATTATGCACTTAATGATATATGTGTGGTTTTCAACCTATTGTTTAATTCTAAATCAATGATGCAGCTTTTTCCAATTATTTCACTGTTTTAAAGAGTTTGATCACAATATCTAAAATCCAAGATTCTAAATAAAAAAAGAATTATGATAAATCCAATATGTAATCTAAATTCAGAATAAGATTTAAAGGGCAACTGAATTTAGCAGAATAAATTACCAAAGAAATAGACGACATTTGATGACTATAACAGTTTCCAGTATCCACTACCCAATGGAAATAATATAGGAGATTGTTATTGCTGCTGTCACCAAATCATCCAGCTGACATGTTGCTGATGTCTCCACATTTAAAATGACTTGTACAAATGCCTATTTGACAGCCGATATTAGAGTTAAGATATAGGGGGGAGATAATAGTAGACAGAGAGATAGAACTCTTGAAATCTGTCAAGTCTTCAGGGCAGGAGATATCCTAATATAGTGCTATGCCCCTAAATTGTTTGTGATTGTTGAAAAATATGAATGGTCCTCATTTGGTAGTCTAATAAAGGGTTAAAGAAGAACTATGGTCAAACTATATATTATATATGTGATATAGGCTGCCTATACCAGCAAGGCAAGAATCCACTGGAACATTTTTATAAATACCTGTGGATTGTGCCAGATGAACTATTGGACAGGCACTTTCTTTAATATAGTTACAACACTCTTTTTTTCTGCAGTGAAAATACTTGTGGGTAGTCATTCTTGCTACTGTATCTGATTAGATGTTGGCCCTATTGATAGCCCTATCAGTGAATAACCATGCTCAACTGTCCACAGCTCTTTAGATTGACACACATTGCTCTACCTGTAGGCGCTTATGAAAATTATGTGAAAGCTCTGGTTAGTCCCCTCCACCTGTCCCAGCACTGTTTAGCTGGTTTCAGAAGTCTATCTTCCCAGCTGCATTTACCATAAAAAGAGGTAACTAAAATCTATTTTAGGATATTTAACATGGCAGTTTGCTTACCATTCTGTGAAAAATAGAGGGTTTAGATGGATTTAACTGCTTTTGGTATCTTATTTTCTTTGAGCCAGTTTCATCATTCAACATGTTTCTTTTAAAGGTATCCTGTCCCTTTGTTCAGTACACAAATAAAACAGCTATTCTAGTGTGTGTATTACTATTGCTTCCAAAAGTACCTATTTCTGATTAGTACCATTTGCAGTTGCTAAAGCAATATTGGATTTTATATGCAATCTTATCAATAGTACCTCTGCAAATACTACATATTTTGGTCACAGCATTAGGGACTGTCTTGCATCAGTGTTCTGTGATAATGTTGCGTGTGTTGGTGCACTGCCCTGCTGATTTTTGCGAATGGCACACCAATGTGCCTACAAATTGCATTCATTTTGAATGGGCTGTTTAAAGGAGAACTATGAGGTGAGTGCTTTTCACTCACCTCATAGTTCTAGCCGACCTTTGACAATGAGACTGTCACAGGTCCGCTCAGTAGATCGGGAGGTGAGCGAACACATACCGGCGTTCGCTCACCTCTCGATCCTGTCACGGCTCTCTGCCATGACAGGTGAGGGACTGGATTCCCCCCTCCCCGCTCCGATCTGCCCGCGCTGACTGGCAGAACGGATGGGGGAGGGGGCGGGTACAGCTGGCTCTGCCTCTAGATAGGCAGAGCCAGCTGTCAGTCACGCAGCTGGGCGGATACCGGCATAATTGTCGGGATCCGCTTCAGCTGCTGCGTCTCAGTATGCCACCAGCCTAGGGTGACGGGAGGACGCTAGTTTGTGTCCTCCCGTTACCCTAAGGAGAACTATGGGGAAAAGCCTTAACCCCATAGTTCTCCTTTAATGCACTAGAACACAATTTACATCAAGTACAATATCTTGTGTCCTGCAGAGCACTGTATTGTGGTGTGAATGGGCCCGAAATACAGTATAAGAGTTAACTTTGTTTGGTTATGTTATAACCAGGAAAGTTTCAAATGAAAACTCTACATAAGCAGCATGGAGAGCTGGAGGATTGCAGATTTTTTTTAAAAAGAAAGAAATTACAGCCATGTTTATGATACAGCATGTGTCCAACATAGAGTTGGATGGATAGTTGTGATAAGAGAACTGGCCCTAACATCTCTCTAGCATACTATTGGACACAAATCGGAGATTCCATACCATATGGGACCCATGGTCCTCCATTTTCCTATCCACCCTTGATCCAATAACGCAATCCCTCATTCGCTAACCGCCCATCGCGCCGCGACCCCCGGGTGGTGGTCACCACCCTTTCAGTTCTCCACTCTTCCCTTTCTTCTCTCTTCTCTTTAACTCTCATGACCTCACTCTGCTCCTCTTGCTCCTTATCTCCCCTCTCCACCCCCCCACCCCTGTAGGCCAACCCTACCAGGACGTGCGCCACACCCCGGCCTTTATGACATATGTGCATGTCTTGTATTAATAAAAAACTAAAAAAACATATTGAAGAAGAGAACTGGCCCTAGTTCAATTTGCTTGGCTGTTTGGTCAAACCATCACTCTAAGTGCAGTATAAAGATCATCTCAGCTGCTGGTCCAAGATTGCTATCAGGATAGGGAGAAAACAGAGTCCAGTTCAGTCCAGAAAGATTCCAGGATTCCTGTGCTGGAAGACACAGGTCTGATCCAGTGGCCGAGCACTGCTGTGGCTGGTTCTCCTCAAAGCAGGGTCACAGCTGTTGAGTACGTCCGGGTCGTCAGATGTCAGGTGTTGCTAGGCAACGCGTTTCAGAGGTTCACCTCCTTTGTCAAGCCTAAGGGTGGAGTGGGCAGAGTCCCTATATAGGGGAAAGCGGGAAGCATTGAGCGCTTTGGCGCCAACTAGTGGGAGTAAACCAATAGTGGTAAATTGCTGCCAGGAATGCATCATAAAAGTGGTCGGCAACAAAAACATAATAGTAATAATATTAAAAGATATTAAAAATGATCATGATAAAATAACGATACAACTATAAAATGTTAAGATTATAAAAGACCTACACGGAGCAAGAAGAAAATTAGTAAATTGTTGGTGAAATATTAGAAAGGGGCCGAATGCATGTACAGTACGCATGGATGTAGATGCATGATATGCATGTACACTGAGCAAAAGATAAGGGGGCCATAATGCATGAATCTTTATTGTATGCAAGTTAATAGCAATATGGAGGGCAACATGCGTGTGCAACGCACTTGGATGCAAGTGCATATGTATGTATGTGCATCGCACAAAAGTGCATGATCATAGGATTGTAGTGACGTCTAGTTCCTCATTTAATCCATTAGGGTTTAGTGTATTTCGTGTATAGATCCAGTATGTCTCCTGGTTACACAGTTTGCAAAATCTTTTGGTAGGGGATATACTGCTAGGGATGTGTTCAATTGCAAATACGGCTAGGCCCACTGTAGATTTATTATGTTTGGTGGCAAAGTGTCTTGGTACACTGTGGTCCTTGGAGCCCTGTTCTATATATCGTCGATGTTGTCCAAAACGACAACGTAGTGTCTTGGTGGTGCGCCCTATATATAGAAGGTCACAGGAGCAAGTTAGACCATTGAAAAGAAATTCTGTAGAGCAGTTTAGAAACTGGGTAATGGGATATTCTTTCCCCAAACTGTCCCAGAAGGACGTTTGTCCACGTGTGATAAATGCACATGTTTTACACCTCAATATTTTACACTGGAAGATGCCTTTCAGATCTCCATAAAAAGACAGGAGGGATATGTGATCCTTATCTACTTTAATCTTGCTAAGAGCAATTTTATTCCCTATGTTTGGGGCTTTTCTAAAGATGACCTCAGGGTTCTAAGGGAGTTCCGGGCCTGGTACAGGATCCTGTTGCAGAATATGCCAATTCTTTTTAAGGATTAATTTGATGTGCCCATGCTGAGTGTTATATTTTGTTATAAATCTTGGGCCAGTATTACTATGTGGATTAATTTCCCGAAGGGTCTCAGTGGATGATGATGGATCAAGGAACTGACTAAAAGCATCCTCTATCTGGTCTATAGGGTAACCTTTCTGTACGAATCTTTTTTTATAGACTTCACCTTGTGAGATGTACTCACTCTGCAGTGTGCAGTTCTTTCTAAGTCTGCAGAATTGACTTTTGGGAATGTTTGTCTTCCATTTTTCATGATGGCAGCTATATTTGTGGAGGTAGGAATTCCCTCTTGTGGGTTTAAAGTGGCTTCTGGTAAGGATCTTCCCTTGGTCATCATGGTAAAGTTCCAGGTCTAAAAATATTAATATATCCAGATCTGCAACATGGGTGAAAGAAAGTCCAAAATTGTTAATATTGCAGTATTGTACAAATGAAGTGATGGCACTATGGTCACCATCCCAGATGATAATAATGTCATCTATGTAACGGCCATAAAAAACAATATGGGACAACAAAGGGTTATTGTGCCAGATATAGAGGTGTTCCCAGTAGCCCATAGTTAAATTGTCATAGCTAGGGGCATAATTAGCTCCCATCGCCGTGCCCTGTACTTGTCGATAATAATCATCCAGATATTTAAAATAGTTATGTTCCAGCGTGAACTTAGTACTGTTTAGTATAAACCGTGCCTGTTTGGGGTTCATATCTGTGAGCTTGGTTAAATGATAAATAAGGGCTGTGAGACCTATGTGATGTGGGATAGAGGTATAAAGAGAGCAGACATCTAGTGAAAGCCAAAGGTACGTGGAGCTCCACGTATAATTATTCAGGGCATCAATCAGCTGATTTAAATCCTTAATGTATGATGTGAGATTTATTACTATTGGCTGAAGGAAAACATCTATATATTGTGATAGGCCACTGGTAAGGTTATCAATACTGGCTATAATTGGCCTGCCAGGGGGAGTGGTACTGTTTTTATGAATCTTAGGCAGATGATAAAAGTAAGGTGTATCAAATAAGTCTTTATAGAGGAAGGCCCATTCTTTTTTGTTTATGACGTTTTCTGTCAGAGCTTGGTCTAAGAGTAGTTTGAGTTCAGTCCTAAAGCCTGGTAAAGGATCTGTTTTCAGACGTTTGTAGGTAGATGAATCAGACAATAAGCGTTTGGATTCTTCGAGATAGTCTGATTTGTCCTGTACTATGATGCCCCCTCCTTTGTCTGCTGGTTTAATAACAATGTGTTTGTTATCTTGTAAATCCTTGAGGGCTTTAGGTTCACTCCTACTGAGGTTGTGTTTCTCTTTGCAGTGATTCTTGCATTTCTTATGAAAATCAGCTAGTACTATATGGTAAAAAGTGTGTATAAAAGAACCTTTGGCCTGGTAAGGATAAATACAAGGACCTTGGGGCGGAAAGATGTGTGTGTGATGTCAGGATGGAACAAAGTCTCTAGGTTTTCATAAGAGGAGGAGATGATCTCTTCCCATAGGAGGTCTGAAGGGAATTCACCGACTTGATTTTCCAGAGAGAGTTCTTCTAGTATGTTTAGTACAGCTAGGTCTTGAGATTAAAAAATTATATTTATGTCTTCAGGAGAGGGCTCTGGTGGTTCCAAGTCAGATATTTTGTGTTTATTATGCTTAACTCTTTGTAAGCTGTAGAAGCGTTTGACTGTAAGGTTTCAAATGAATTTATTTATATAAGGTCTTTGAGTAGCAAGAAAGGATTAGGTTGGTAGTTGGGTGCAAAATTGAGTCCTTTGTTAAGTAGGGAGATTTCAAATTGAGTGGGAGAGTGAGTAGAGAGATTGACAATCTTAATAGTATCTGTTTGTTGGGATTTTTTTATTATTTCCTTTTTTCTGGCTTTGTGGCACCTATTTCTTCCTGCTCTTTTTGCCTCTTCTCTTATTTTTCATTTTTCCTTCGGAGGATTGGTTAAAGTTAACCCTAAAAAATGATCCTGTGTAGATGATGTTTCTATAGGTGTTTGGTGGGGGTCTGTATTATCCATAGTATGTGGTTCTTCTGAGAGTAAGGATAAGGTATTGTTAGTGGAGACATTGTATGTCACCTGTGTGTTTCTAGCTATAATGGCTTCATGAGCCTCATCATCAGGTAGTACAGCTGGTGTGGAGGATGTAGCTGATGTGGATAGAGTTTTGAGGGGTGATTCCTTGTTATCACAGGAATCCATAGATAGGTTGTCTTCTAATGGAGGATTAGGAAGTGTCTGGAAAGTAATATCCTTTTTGGGTGTTTCTGTTTCTTGAGTATTCTTGACCTGTTTGCAGTCTATGTTTTTAGTCTTATATGTTTTATTGGCATGAGGAAAACTTCTAACATGAGTGTGGGAGATATGGCATCTCTGTTCCTGAGCAAAACCTGGAGGAAATGTTATGCTCATAAGCAGTACAATATCATTAGGAATGGATGAAATCTGGTGTATGGGTTTCAATCAAATACTTTTTTATTTTGATAATCCTTTATGTCCCTGTTCAGTTTTTTCCTTTTCTTTTGTAACAGATTCTCCTCAAATTTGGACACATTGTTTTTTAGTACCTGTCACCATTTATCATAGAGGGTAGAGGTCTGATATCTTTCGCATTTTTTCTGGCATTATGAGACTGCCTTTCTGCAATTTTCTAGTCTCCTTTCCCTTTGTATCAAGATAAGTGAAATCCATTTAGTTGAGCAAAATTTGGCTAATTACTGCCATTGTGTAATGAGATCTTTGTCTAAGAAGTCAAATTTTTTTAAAATACGAAGTCCACGGGGTGTGATTCTTAATTCCAGGTATTTTTCTCATATCAGTTTCAAATTGTTTGATGTGTGGTATATTATACTTATTACTTGTCTGGTGAGTATTATTGTTTGGAGCATCCATGGGTATTTTGAATATGTCCTGTAATTTCTTTGTCCTATTGATCTCTATATCAGACCACATATTAATCTCAAATACAATATATGGGTAATAATGAGGTGGAGTGTAAAAACACAATAAAAGTATTTCCCAGAGAAAGAGCTAAGTTCAACATAAAGCAGAAGTCATCAACTTGCGCAACTAGATCAATTGTTTATGGACTATATATTGATGGTATCAAATGAACTCCAGTTATACTGGATCCTGGAGCCTGGTTGGTTGGATAGGGAAACATCCATGTAACAGCACTGTGAAGAAAACATTCTGACTCATTCAGTATGTGAGCAGAATCCAATGAAAATTCCTCTATTATCATGTGATGGTGGGAGCATGAGTAAGATTATCTGTGCTCTGTGATTTACAGTAGTGCATCAACAAATCTCACCCCAGATCTCCTGAGACTAGCAGTCACAGGCAGCAGAGCTTTAGATCTCACACTGCAGATATACAGTTATACGGTTGTAGGCACAGGATTACCTATGTACCCTGATATACTGGGGAGTACTGCTTAGACACAACTAACACTTGTAGATGTTCCCTATAATATAGCAAATCTTTTTATGTTCAGATCCACTTTAACTAACAAGAAAGTTCTATAATTCCTTATTAAACTGGATGGCATGCACCGGTTGCTGAGTAGCAAATATGAAACAGGAGCATATATATGTATGTATGTATGTAAAGCACTGCCTGATAAGATCTCAGCCCTGTAATCTGAAGCAGTGGTGAGAAAATTGGTTTGTTGGCATGTTTTATAACCGCCCTGACCACTGGATATAATAGAACTGTAAAGAGCAGTTTGCACCTTGGATTAGCTGGCACTGTGCAGGAAACCAGTGAATGCAATATTAGCTGGCATGCTGATGAGCAATGTGGACGCTGGATTAGTTTAAATGTGACATGTTGATCTTTTGTTATGAGCGTATTCCAATATAGTTTCTGTTTAATAAAGTCAGAGTGTGTGAAATTGCCCATCACACCTGACTGCATCCCCCACCTCTGCCATGTACAACATAAAATAAACCACTTCCCATCTGCTTGAGAAACATTTTAGTTCTATTAGAGCACGTTCTGCTGCACACCAAGGAAATTTCACATGTAACCATAATTACAGGCACTAAATTTGGTAGTCTGAACCAGAGGGCAATTCACTGCAGATGCAAGATGTACAGTTAATAAAACTTGATAAACTATTAAGATTATTTATAATACTTAATAAAACATTGTGATAGGAGAAAAGGGCTGCTTTGTTCCTTTAGTAAATAGTAGATGCAGCTTTAAAGCAGTCATATGTTCTGCACTAGTACCTCTCTTTTCACCTGTCCCGAGGGAGGAATGGAGCCAAGAATTTACTATTTACAAATTAGTTTGGTTTTATGATAGGGGAAAGAGCAATGATGATGTTCAAAGCCTATGTTTTGTTGTGTTGTATGAATATAATGATTTGTGCTTTTCAAAAAATTAGGAAGTTATGCAATTAACATGTAAATTCAGGATTCCTTTCTGTAATGAAAGTTTATTTAGATTTTTTAGTTACAGAGACAACATGAGGTTACAGGTCCTAAAAGTGAACTCCAGTCAGCTGTAAAAATTAATCTTGAAGTGTGTCATCCACACTTCAAGAGTTTAATGCTCCTTTTGTCCAGGGGTAGGAAAAAAAGCAGTGTTACCTTATTTATTGTTTCCAGAGGCTTCACCCACAGCCCTATGGCAGGTGCCATGAAGCTGCTGGGAGAGCGCTAGCTGCCAGGCGAATGAGGAACTATTATCTCTTATTCCATTCCCCGTGTAGACACAATAAGCATTTGATTCTTGTAGTACAGGAGTTAAAAAGGAATTTAGGGGCAAATGCATCAAATTTTTTGGATTTCACACATTGGAAATATCACAGGATTAAAGAAGACACAGCAAGTATGAGAATTAAAAGCAAGTGCTTTATCAAACACCTACAAAGGCAGTTCCAATGTCCACTTTAATACAAGGAGCACTGTGGATCATAAACAACAGAAACACACAAATTATGGTGACTAGTAGACCCAAAATATACTACCTGGTATAGCTCTAGAAACCTGGGGAACCAACTGTTTCTAAACATTGACAAACTAAAGTTTTTTCTTCATAATTACTTTGCTCTCAATTAGCTTTGTATAAAGATAGTTATTGCCCCATTATGCAGTTTATCACAAACAACTGTATTTTTGTACTTGCTTTTACCTTGTATTCATCTATTGTTGCATTTTAGTATGGCTGATCTCATGCAGCCTTTTTCATGCATGCAGACACTCCAGCAATGTCTGTACGGCTTGTATTAGGGTGGGTTTCCTAATGGTGGCAACAGTTGGCCATGCCTGCCTAATTTGTTTTGAAATGGCTATTTGTAGCCTCCATCAGAATCCCATGTGAGAGAGTGATAATGCATGAGCACAAATGGGATCTATCCACAACTGCTGACAAATCCTCCACTGCTTCTTCGAGGCCCCACATAGATCTGTTTGATCATTTGGCTGTCGGTGATGGCATAACTCCTACGCGTTCCACAGGAGTTACATCGTCCTCTGTGTCTGGCTCCATTTCCAGCATACTGCAGATGCTGGGAAGGACCCATGTTGTACACATGTACTGCACAGTGTACACAAAAGATCAAAAAAACTGCTAGAGGTTAGAAGCATTTTTATTTTATTTTTCAGCAGAGACCTGGCATGTTTATTCTGCCAAAAAACTCTACTTTCTAGCAGCCTTTTGTTTTTTAGGTTTACTTCTGATTTAAGCATTGATTTGCACTTCTTTAATTACATTGGTGCTTTTTGAGTTGGGTCAATCAAGCATACAGACTTTTGTAACCACGAACCTTTTTTGCTTTTATTTTGTAAACCCCTTATTGATAACCCCATTTTTTTATGATCTGTGCTTTGAAGCTTTCCCACTGCCGCTGGTAAAAATTAAAGCTTGATTTCTGCCAGCGTGAAGGTCTGGATTAGCAGAGCACATAGGAAAACATGTCAGTGAAAACAGTGATCTTTGATTGGTTAATCTCATGGGTTCATACAATGCCATCTATACACTCCAGCCCTAATTACACAAAACTTCCAGTACAAAGTTTCTTCCTATGCTGATAATGGACTGATTTCTTTTCACATTTCATTGCATGCTTATTACTTTAATTTGTCAGGAAAATTATATTTTATTTTGTGGCTAAATATAGCCAATTCTTTAAACAATGTAATACAAAACTGAAAACACATCTGCTTAGAGGTATTTTGCTTGTATGTTTATTTGGCCCTTTGAACTAATTTGATTGGTTGCAATGATTTATATCCTTTAAGGTACAAACTCTCCAACCTCAATTCCTAAAGTGAGTAATAAATTGGTCTTGCAGATCTGCAAGGCAGCATATATATGAAGCTATCTTGCATTTTAAGAAGGCAGTTACTGTGTTCTGTAAGCAACAAATAAATTTGTGCAATAAAATCAAGTTAACTTCTGGAGAATATGACCCCATAAAAAAACTTGAGGTAGGCAAATTTTTAGGAGATGTCTTCAAACTAGCTGAATGTACAATCGGGCATTTCAGAAAGGTCCATCGAGGTGACGGGGCTGCCCAGGAACCTGTGATGTCCTAAATTCTTGCTTCATTAATGCGTAGTTTGCCATATGCTGCTGATAACACCACTTCCCAGAAAGACAGATTTCATACTAATTAAACAATTACCTTCTAATGAAGTGTCAGCACAAAATGCATCGCGTTTCCACAAACCCTGTCTGGGGGAGAATTCAGCCCAATTTAAGGAGGCGGAGGGAAGCTGAATCATTCAGATTTGTGGTTATAAAAAGAGAGAGGGCAGTGAGTTTGTTCTAAAAATGCTTCTTTTATTAGCAGAATGCCATAATCACACCATTGTGTAAGTAGGTCTAAATGTATCACTTAAAACAGCTTCATACAAGTATATGAAAGTGCTTTAAATTAGATCTCAATTTTATGCTCACAGTTTTATTCATCTATGAAGGATATATTATTATCAGCTGCATTATTTTTTCTTCTACGCCATTATAAGGTTAATCTCTATACTAAGACATGATGGTTAGAGAATTTTTCAGCTGTTCACGGCTTTGGGCAGTTACCAGGAGTTTATCAGCTGCAGTAAACTGTAAACAACATTACTTAATTATAACCAGTATTACTGCACAGACTGATTTGTCAGAATCAGGTGGGAATCATTGCAGGGCTATAATAAAATGTACATTTACTTGTAACATAGATGCTCCTCCTAGCATCTATGCCAGCTGCTGGAGCAATCACAACAAATGTGAAAATCCCACAATGTTAAACAATTTAGGTATCCTTTTTGCTTGTGGTATTTTAAGCTAGATGAAGAGGATCTAATAGAGCCCCAAAATGGTTTTGGTCTTTTTTATTCTGACCAAGATATATACTTATAGCAAAACAAACACTGGGGCTTTCAGGGTGCCAAAAAATTGTACATATTCATGTTTTCATAAAAAACACATTTTATTTATACAATTCAAAAGCACATAAAAACATGTTTACCACTCCACATTGAATGCAAGTATTGGACATTGATGGCATATTCAGTACTTATATATTGAAAATCTGCGCTCCTGGAGCTAATTGAAAACAATAAAATCTAAAGCTGCTATGAAAAAAGTGGAGGATAGGTCCCTGGAAAGTAATTAAAAAGAACACAGCGCTAAAGGTGAAAAACTTGTATACTATAATGATTGTTATATCATATAGTGAATACCACCTTTTATTTACTATATGACATAACAATCATTATAGTATACTAGTTTTTTACCTTTAGTGCTGACTTCTTTTTAATTATATTCAGTACTTAGCAAAGTCCTTTTGAGTAGAATAGATAATATACGAAAGTAGGCTCAACACGTTTTGCAGATATGCTTCCTCAGGAGCCTTACTACAGACCTATAATTCAATAAATCACAGATTATACATAATGGGGAAAACCATACAATACACAATATAATATACTGCATCAGAAAACGTTCTCTCTCATTGCACTTCGATATTATGATTTAAATTTCACAAAATAATGAGTTTGCCGCAACATGATAAACAGCTTGTGAACAACCACCAGCATCCAAGACATCCATAGGAGGGGTGCTGTATGTTGCCTGCCTGGGGGCTTTCCGGAGAGACCAGGACCTAAGTCAATCAGATAACCCTATATACTGTATAAAAATGATTTAGTGTGTTATATGAACATCATATGATATGTTTTTTTTTTAAACATTGATATGTTTTCTTACATTTTTATACATTATTTAGGGTTATATCAGGGTTGACTAATCAAGCAAACTGTTTTTTTGGATTGGAGAAGAGTACAGGACTCAGAGGGTGGAAGATAGCTGTGCTTGAAGGCAACAGTCTATAGGTGCCCATACACTCTACAACCCTTGCAAGACTTTTGTCTTGTGAGGGTTTTAAAGTACTTAAAAAAACGTACGATCTGCCCATCTTGGACAGGCAGATCGTACTTGCGATCATCGCATGCCCGTCCCCCTGAGGGGTGGGCTTCCAATGACTACAATGCTGAACGGGCAGTGTGCACGTACGCACACCGGCCCCTTCGACAGTGATCTCTCGATCATGTTAAAAACCAGCTGGAAATCATACGATTCTCGGCTGGTTTTCCAACATGCTCGATATACAAAAGTCGTGCGACCGTACATTAGAAACGTAGAGAGAATCGTACGAGAATCGTGCAGTGTATGGGCACCTTTATCCGCACTCACCAAAATAATAAGACAATCAAATCACATCTGATAAGGTGCCCATACACTGCACGGGAAATCCCGCGATTGTACGAGAATCGTGCAGTGTATGGAAGTTGTGCTACCGTTTCTAATGTACGTTCGCACGACTTTTGTATATCGAGCATGTTGGAAAACCAGCCGAGAATCGTAAGATTTTTGGCTGGTTTTTAACATGATCGAGAGATCACTGCCGAACGGCACACTACCCGTTCAGCATTGCAGTCATCGGAAGCCCGCCCCTCAGGGGCGTGGGCTTGCGATGATCACAAGTACGATCTGCCTGTCCAAGATGGGCAGATCGTATGTTTTTTTAAGTACTTTACAACCCTCGCAAGACAAAAGTCTTGTGACGGTTGTAGAGTGTATGGGCACCTTAAGAGAGCTTCATGTTCGGGACAGGGAGAGTGACACTTTTTATTTCATCACTTGAAAAGCATGGAAGTTCAATGGTGTGGATCATTTGGGATCTGAACTTTTAATTGAATTAAGGTACTATTGCTGTGGGGAGCATGGGCTGTACATTTTATCACTTTTTTTTATATAGAAAGTAATTGAATATTTAATTATATTATTTATACATGGAATTTTAAGATTGGATATTCCTTCATTTTTTATGTAATTTTCACTTATACCACACTTATGAAGAGATATTTATTAAAAAAACTTACAACGTTTGATTTTTTTTAGGAATTATTTATTTATTTATTATAATATTTTCTGGATGCACTTTAATTGGAAACTTTTGAATTTTGGTAGCGCTGTGCACTTTTTATAATATATATTTGCTATTGCACTTTATAGTACAGCAGCTTCCTGCACCTATACTAGATTCAGTCATCCATAGCGCAGAATAATCTTTATATATATACATAAAATGTGTTTTTTATTAAAACTTTAATTTTTGGCACCTTAAAAGCCCCAGTGTTTGTTAAGTTTTTTCTATAATGTTATAGGGGTGTGATGCCATCCATTTAACCTTCACCCCCACCGTGTTCGTTACAAGATATACAGTATACCTGGACTTTTACCATTGGTTTGGTGCTCTCCTTACTTTACTTTAATTTTATTCCAGCAGAGAGAAGACAGAGACATAATTCAGTTGTTTCAAATAAAGGGTTTTGTTAAGGCTACATCAGTTTGGGGAAGGGTATTTTTTGTTTGATCATGCCTGTGACCCTGTACACAAAGCCAGGACCATAAAGACACGGTTTGATGAGTTTGGTGTGATGGGAACTTAGGTGATCTGTGTAGAGCCCTGAACTCAACCGTATTTAACACTTTGGAATAAACCGCCGATTGGGAGCCAGGTCTTAGTACCTGACCTTACAAAGAGGGTTATTCACAAAGCTGCCGAAGGCAGCCGAGTGAATAACTCACCTGCTGTTTGGCTATTCACCTTAGGCCTGTACAGCTGATTTCAGCCGTAAATCCGCTTGCGTCGGCTGGCTTCGGTTCAGCTGAACATGCCCAGCATGTTCGGCTGAGCCGAAGTGCAGAAGGAGGTCGACATCTGGATCGGCTGAGCCGAACCTCCGGCAAGCTACTTGCTGCTGTTCGGCCTATTCTCATAGGGGCCAGATGGCAGTGAGTGAATAGCCAAATGCTGCAGTGAAAAAAGTTGAAAAAAATGGGGAAAAAAATGTTAACAAATGTGAATAAATGATACATTTTAAAAATTAAGATTTTTTTTAAAGCAAAAAATTAAATATTATTGAAAAAAGAAAGAAACAATTGGGCGGAGCTAGCAGTACAGCAAACTCCGCCCAACTGTTTCCTATTAGCCAGGACCTGCTAGAGTTTTCTAGCAGGGCTCGGCCAATAAATAATAACTGGGCAGAGCCAAGTTGTCATTGTTTAATGACAGTTCAGCGTCCCCAGTTAACCTGGGGACGCTGAACTGTCATTGCAACTGGGCTGGCTCCACCCAGCTGTCAGTTGTGAGGCTTTTGTCCGGCCAATGGCCAGCCGGCCATTCACCCCGCTTCGGGTTTCACTTAGGCTCGGTGGAGCCAAAGCATATGCCTTCGGCTCGGCTGAGCCACTTGGCCAGCTTCGGGAGCTGTACCGGTTGTAGTGAGTAGCCTGTAAAGCAGCCCTTTAGTTCTACTGAACCGAAAGGCTCCGGCGGCTGAAGCTAGCCGAAGGATCAGCCGGAGCTACGGCTGATCCTTTGTCTAGCTTTATGAATAACCCTCAAAGTCTCTTTGAGCTAGAATTCTTACAAGTTTCCAAACACCTTTCAGAATCTTGTGGAGGCTATTTTAGTCACAAATGGGGTGGGAACTACATTTTAATGCACACAGTTTCAGAATGGTACGTCAAACTTTTTTTATAGGTGTAATGGTCATGTATCAACAAACGTTTGGCCATATACCGGTAGTACCTGCAGTAGGGAGCGGTGGTCAATGGACTATTTGCCTCATAAATACAGGAATAGGCATAATAATAGGATAATTGATACAGTGGTACATGCTGGTAAAGGAGACATGGATTTTTTATCCAATTCTGAAGTGTTGCAGACAGTGAGGAGACCTGTTGTACTACTATGAATGTACTAAAAATAGTAAAATGATTAATAATTACTTACATATGTTATCGATATTGACATTAAAATTATTCATAATGTTAGCTCAGCCAACTAAGATTGCAACATTTTTTAAACTCAGAAAAGCACTTAAAGACTGAGAATACATTTTTCTAAATAAAAATACAGAATCAGAAAAAGTAGTATCACAAAATGTTTTAAATAAATGCTGAAGCAGATATTTAAATGATCAAAGTAATTTTCGAGAAATATTAGTAAGCCAATAAAGTTAAATAAGATAATCTTAGAGTTAAGTTGATAGAGGCTGAGGCTTCTGTAAAAGCATTAAGGAAATACAAGGAATATAATATACATTGAAAAGAGAACTCACATTAACAAAGTTAAAGCTGACAATACGCATACGATTTTAACTGCAATTTGAATTTGTTTTATAGGTCTATTAACTTCTATCTCTGCAGCTCAGGTGTCCATGCCATTGGTTGGAATAAACTCCTTATTTTTTAATGAGTGACTTCCTGTATGATTTCCTACTATGATTTGAAATAAGACGCTTTATATTGCCCAACTAAGCAACAAGTTCAGCTCACTATGTGATCTTACACGGACCATCAACCTAGACCTTATCACCTGAGGGATGAGCCTCTATCTGATTGCAGTTTTAGAAAGTGGAAAACGATTGTGATTGGTCGCTTCCATAGCACTATTACCAATCATGCACTTTCTGGTTTCTGAACTGTGCTTTGGTGGCTTGGGCCAATCATGGGGGCTTTCCTATAAAAGTTAGGGTTCATGACAGCCAGTGTGTGTTGCAATATGGAGTATTTCTGGAAAGATCAGAGAAGGCTGGGATAGTTAGGTGTTCATACTGGTGATCAATGCTCATTGCCTAAAAAACATCTCCCTATGTTTACAAGCAGCCACAGACAGACTGTTGTGCAGTTGTCTAGCATATTAGACAGGGATTTGTGAGTTTTACCAGGGACATGCTTTAATTCTGGTGCTGATGCTCATAGCTGAAAAATATTCCTCTCTATTGTTACATGCAGTCACAGACACACTCAATGGGGGTGATTTACTAACCTAAACACACGCACTAGGTGTGTGTGATTTTTACACAGCAAAACGTATTTATCAACCAAAAAGTCTCTAAAATCATATTTCCACTAATGCCATATATGGAAAAATCATGCACATGATGCATATATAATGCGGCTTCACAGTTTAGACAAAAATGGTTAGCTCATGCATTTACATTCCTGCATTCATCAACGCAAGCAACACAATGTAGAGCTAATTTACACAACATCACCTTGCAATTAATGCAGGGCTTTGCACAACACACCTGTTGGGTGTGTACACACTACAAAGGTGTCTAGATTCCACCAATAGATCATGCTGGGAGGGAACACACTACAGAGGTGTATACTTGTTCGTGGCGTGTTTATAAGGTTAGTAAATCAACCCCAATGAGTTTGTTTTACGCTGGCCTTACTCTGAGTGAATTTTTAGCTGGTTCTTGATGAACCGGATGAAATTCACTCAGTGGCCCTGTTGGAAGTCTCTTGCCCAATATTTCTTCTGCCTAATATCCTTCAATCAAAAATCAAGGGAGCCAGGTGGAAATGTTTTGGCCAAACAGTCACTGTTTGGGTATTCTGACAGTGGCACTCCCACTGCTGTAACAATGTAATAGACACAGTGGGAGTTTTGTCCACCCTTGCTGTCAAGCAATCTTGCTAGCTTAACAGTGTTAGAGCAGATTAAGAAGAGATTTTACGAGTGTTATCATGGATAGTTACATGCAGGTAGTCAATGCTGAAAATGCCCATATTTATAGAGACAGAGTGACAGTTTTGCACACCCCTATAGCAGATTTTGGAGACACCCCATAGTTTTGTTTCCAGCTAGACATACCTTTCTTTGTGTTTTACTAACCTAAACACACGCACGCACTAGGTGTGTGTGATTTTTACACAGCAAAACGTATTTATCAACCAAAAAGTCTCTAAAATCATATTTCCACTAATGCCATATATGGAAAAATCATGCACATGATGCATATATAATGCGGCTTCACAGTTTAGACAAAAATGGTTAGCTCATGCATTTACATTCCTGCATTCATCAACGCAAGCAACACAATGTAGAGCTAATTTACACAACATCACCTTGCAATTAATGCAGGGCTTTGCACAACACACCTGTTGGGTGTGTACACACTACAAAGGTGTCTAGATTCCACCAATAGATCATGCTGGGAGGGAACACACTACAGAGGTGTATACTTGTTCGTGGCGTGTTTATAAGGTTAGTAAATCAACCCCAATGAGTTTGTTTTACGCTGGCCTTACTCTGAGTGAATTTTTAGCTGGTTCTTGATGAACCGGATGAAATTCACTCAGTGGCCCTGTTGGAAGTCTCTTGCCCAATATTTCTTCTGCCTAATATCCTTCAATCAAAAATCAAGGGAGCCAGGTGGAAATGTTTTGGCCAAACAGTCACTGTTTGGGTATTCTGACAGTGGCACTCCCACTGCTGTAACAATGTAATAGACACAGTGGGAGTTTTGTCCACCCTTGCTGTCAAGCAATCTTGCTAGCTTAACAGTGTTAGAGCAGATTAAGAAGAGATTTTACGAGTGTTATCATGGATAGTTACATGCAGGTAGTCAATGCTGAAAATGCCCATATTTATAGAGACAGAGTGACAGTTTTGCACACCCCTATAGCAGATTTTGGAGACACCCCATAGTTTTGTTTCCAGCTAGACATACCTTTCTTTGTGTGTCAAAGCAACAACTTCAGATTCTGTGGTCAAATGTATCTTTTCTGGATCAGCTGTGTTCTTTCGTGATTTTTCTCTGTTCAGTGCTATTTTTCACTCTTCAAATATGAGTTTTATAGTATTATCAAGTTTTTAATTAAGCATTCAAAGCAGTATTTCACTATTGGAGATCTACTTTTCTGACCATTATCTATCAAAGATACTTTATCTGGAGGAAAGTTACAGTATATACATAAAGCTCAATGGTAAGAATCGGGCATCCTGAATTCATACTGGGGGTTTTTTACACTAGTGTTTTCTGACCTTCCTAGAGATAGGGGTCAAACCCATGCAGTAAGCTGCTTTCCATAGGTGTAGCACTCCAGAGGACACTGTGTTTCTTTCTTGCTCTGTGGTGAATCAAGATCTTTGTGATTGCACAAGGACTTGTTTTAATTGTGTTATTTGCAGTGTTGATATGATCTTTCATTATCTTATATAAATATTTTAATTTTTATTTATATTTACAATATTTCCACATGACTTTTTTTTATGTATTTATACATTTTTAGATTGATGTTTTATGCATCTGCAGGGATTTACGTGCTTCCTCTTAAAGTGTTGTTTTGTTATAGTGTATATTGATTTTTGTGGCTTTTTTTCTTTGAAATAATATACTCTAATTTGGATTTCTTGATTAAAATCTGCCTTCTGACTCCCACTGGAACTGCAACCTCTTAGTTTAAAAGGGCTTACATACTGTACATGAAGTCAGTACAATACTTCTGACTTTTTTGTAAAATAAAACTGTAAATTGGATTTCTTGATTTTAAAACTGACTTATATCTCGCTGTTAATCTGGGGCCTTTTAAAGCAACTCGCATATTGGGCACATGCTGAACAATTTTCTGTCTTTATTCAGTGAAATTACCTTTGAATCTTTTGAAACCCCCTCCCAAAAGAAATGAAATAGACTATGCACCCAAAACACCTTACACCTTTACCCCAGATTATTAACATGCAGCTACTTAGTCATAAATTTCAGCACTTGCACCTCAATCAATGTATGTTCACCTCCCATCAGTACTCCATCCTGAAAACCCAAACGTCAATGAATGTTATCACTTGAAAGCATTTTATTTACAGCCCTGCCCGCTGTCTTTCTCGACCTGAGCAGGGATGGCCTAACAAAGAAAAAGTAACCCATATGTTCATGAGGAAGTAACAACATAAAAAATATTGTTATCATTTTTGTCCTTATTTCAGAGACTACGGGCCCCCCACTTCTTGAATAAGAATCGTAATAATTGGCACATTAAAAAAGAGCAGCATGCAAATGGCAGTTTTGCATGTGTCAGAAGCAAAGTGACACAACCAAATTCAACTTATGTGAGGGCAGCCAGCCTAAGTCCTTTGGTTTTCCTCCTGCAGCTATGCCTTCGGTGTAGTAAAATAAAGCCACGGGATCAAATAAATGTAATGGTAGCTATGGCAAACAGGGGGGTGAAATAAGGGTTGCTTTGGAGTCAACTATTGTTGCTCAGAAGTGTGCAGTCATCTGCCGCACACAAAAAGAAGCCTTGCCTATGTAAGCAACAAGTCACCAAGAGCACCTTCTTGGGAGGGTGTTCAGCCTTTCCCCATAAGGTGTTTCCCCTTCACCTATACCTATGGGCTGGTGGATCCTGGTACCATCAGGAGATGTGGCAAAGAGGTGCTTTGCCACACTACCTTGGGCTGGGGTGCTCTAAGAATGGTGATGTCATAGATCCCCATAAGGTTCTCCCCTTGGATCAGGAAGGGGATGAAACATTCCCCTTAAGGCTGTCCCAAAATGTCCTTCTCCTCACCACATTCAGGAGAACACTCAGCAACTATGGCCACCTAAGTGGCCACTCATTCTTCTGGCTTGCTGCAGGAAACCCTAAAAGCCAGGGTTCCATAACCAGGAATTTCTGAACTACCATATTCAGGATATGTGCCAGGCAAGATAAGTGTGTGTTAGAACATTCACAGCCAAAGGGTAGCCAGCAGGTTGGTGCCATTGTCACATACGACTTGACCTAGCCCTAACTGGCATGGGGTCATGCCCCTCAAGAGAATGACCAGAATCTCTGATCCAGTGCAGCTCTTGTCCCTCAGGCATTCCAACTGCAAAATAGCATGGTAGCATTTTTACTGGTTCCATTGCATAGGTTTTGGGGTGCTTAGGAGGGACCGGTGATTTGAAAAAGTCACTGATGGGACCACTGAGGAGGAAGGGGGAGGAGCGAATGTGCTGTGATCCTTACAATGGTGCAGAGCATGGGGTGGCACCACCAGCTCCAGCATTGTGCCCCATCCTGTATCCTTGCAAGCTGACATCCCATTTGCCAAATGTGCTGTAATCTTGATATAATGTTCTTGCCCATGCTTGCTGCAAAACAAAGACATTACCACTGCACATACTGGAGGAGCACAGGCATGACTTTCTGGCCAAAAATGTCATCTGTGTACCTGCCTCTGTGGTGCAGTAAAGGCAGAGTTGGTTGCAAAACAGCATGGAGGAGGAAGGTGTTGCTCTTTGGCCTTTTCCCCTTGGGTGCCCTAGAATGAGAATTTTACTGCTTACTTCTCTCATTGATTTGCTGCTCCCACCAAGCCCTTTGGTGCAAAGGCCTGTGTTTCCTCATGAAGAAGTTCCCAAATGGCTGGTATTATACTTCAGCTGATACACTGTATGCAGAGGCTGCAGACCACAATGAAGCTGTGAGATACCTATATATTAAAAAAAGGCCCACACTGAAGAACTCTTTAAATTGGTTGCCACTTCAAGTACTCAGGTACTTTCCTGAAGCTGTCCAATTACTACCAAAAACATACAGTACATAAAGTCAATATTTTGGGAATAAGTGAGGATGGGAGAGGGGGTTCAGGGAATGTGGGGTTGTAGTTTTGAAGTACTTTCTTTTGACATTTTTTTAAACTTTAAGAAAATGCAGTGTGCTACTGCAATAGAAAAAGAAACACAACAACTATACTATCAAACTGTTGTGCCACTGGCCAATTTGCATAAGGTTGACGGCTTAAGCTTTATTTTTTTGAAGAGTACAACTTACTATAGCTTTTAGATACTGCATGTTTTGGCTGGCTACTATTCCGACCGGTCAATTCATGTCTGCCATGGCTGGTTAAAGAAATTAGGTATTGGATTCAAATCTAGCTGAAAAAAATGTTTTGTGTTTTCTGGTTATAATAATGAACCAGATTGGGGTGCTGTAGATGCTATATAAAAGCAAAGCAATAATATACAAGTAAAAAATGTTTTACACATGCAAATTATATGATGCCAGTATGTGGTTTCACCAGCGCGGTCCCTAAGAACCATAGTCTTTCATAACACCACATACAGCTTAACCCAAGCATGTAATTGAATAGATTGATGTTTTTCCATTGTTCCCTTAAAAGTTGTAGAAAAAGAAGGACCCTCTCCCTGCTAAATGGTACTTTCTAATTTTATTTTTGCATTGGTAAAATTCCCTCGGGGAAGTGTCAATATCTGCATGCCCTTTGTTTGACAATCAGCAGTCTATTAGCCTTGAAAACAGCTAGAATTGATTTTCAAGATTCGCATATTATATCGATGAAGTTTGGATTAAAGTTCATAATTTTTTGATAATAGCTTTTCGGCTCCAGCATCTTTATTGAGAACTAGAATCTACTGAATGTTGGTCACTGTGCGCATGAATTCCAACTCTGTGCTCATTTTAATTTCTCCATTTTAAATTACCTAGAGCTCAGATGTTGCCCAATGAAATGTTTGGTTGAACTCAGTGAAATACATTTCGGGAGCATCAGACAAACAGATGTGCAAAGCCTTAGTTAGTACAGCACAGTTAGTAGAGTAGCCCTGCATTCTGCATAAGAAAAGCCCTTACAATCGATGTTTAAGCAGTGGTCTATCTGCAGAGGTATGACACATACCCTGCTGGGTCAGAGCTAGAGGTCTCTGAGCAGCAGATAGTTTGGGTTTTGATGATTGCAGAGCTATACCTACCTTTGCAGAGAATCTTCTGTTTCCACACAGAGAGCAAGGGTCCTTCTGTACAGCATGTTGGCTGGCTGCTTTCTAAAGGAAATAATCTGTAAGACGTTGCACACCTTTTGTTTTGATGTACCTGGAATGTATTTAGCTGATTTAAACTGAAAGTTTAAATGGCTTTATGTTCCTACATTGTTGTTACTATTTGTTCATATCGTGCAGCCTTCACTGTCTCTATTATGTAAGATTACAGAAATAATCATATTTATCTTTTGCAAAACAATACTTATCTGATGACAAAACCTGTGTATAACAAATAAAAACTAAAAATCTGTGTCTGCATTCCTTCAGGTAAATGATTTGCTAGATGTTCAATATCATCCCTATGGAATTCACACAATGCCCTAATGAGAGGTATTTTAATTAAATTGGGCTGTTAGGATAAATACAACAACCTCAACTGTCTTATTAAATAAAATCAAAGATTTTAAATGCTGCAACAAATCACATCCAAATTTATGAACTTCTCAAGATTTACTGTACTTCAGGAGTGATCTGTGAAAAAAAATGTTTTATTTAATTATGAAAAAGAAGTTATAAAGGCTCAAAGTCTTTTACTACTCTCAGGGAAACAAAACTGGATCTCCCTAGGCTATGAAAAGCAAAAATTTACATATCTGATAAAAAATAGGCATCAAACTGCTTCTCAGTGTAAGAATACAATAATCCACAAAATGCAATTCATGAGTTTAGTGACTTCCGTAATTTCTTTTATAAACTACAAAACTATCCTAATAAAATGCCTAATTATGGATCTTCCAGAAAAATTAAAAGTACATATTAACCCTAATTGAATTACCTTATGTTTTCTAAGGCACCATGTATCATAAAAAAACAACCTTTTTTAATGAATTAAATGCTTTCTTTTTCTTTAATACTGCTGATCCTCTGCGCCGGCTTTGCAGCCACATCCTGTCTACATGTACTTGCTCCAGTGATGGCTGCATTGCAGTTCTCAGGTTTTCTGATGGTGACAACTTTTGAGCCATGCCAGAGTAATGTGTCTTTAAATGGGCACTTGTAATCTTTATTGGAATCCTATTTGACAAGCAGACAATGCAGGAGCACAGTTGGGAGACAGGGACAGAGCATTGTCATACTATAGCAGAAACACTTTAAGAACCTTCATGGCAGGAACACTGGGCATTATTTTGATCAAAGCTGCAGAATGAGAATATTTAGGATTTTCTTAATTTTCAGTGTTGTGTTATCATGAGTGGTGATGCACGAAACATGTGTTATTGTGTTGCAGAGCCATGTATTTTGAATGCCACTCCAATGCACTAAAGCAATGTACCTGTGTTGCAGTGTGCCACATCTACCCTGTGTGTTATGATCCAAAAATAAAGGCTCATGTCCATTTGTAAGCATGCTAGGGTGCATTGGTAGGCCATCCATTTCAATGGACTGCTTTATTACAATAAATGTTAACACACTAAATGCCACTGGTTAACACACTGCACTGCAAGGTGGTAAGTGGGCCCTTAACATGTTCACAGCTTATATGAGACTTTTGTGTTTGGGTTTACAGATATTTTAGGGACCATTTGCTTCTTTTACTTGTTATTTTGCACAGTAACCTATATTGCGTGAAGGCAGCCTATTGAGATTAATGGGCTGCCAAATCACCCTAACTTGCTAAAAAATGAACCGTATCCTTTTTTTTGGATAGCAGTGCAACGAAATGCACTAACGTACACTTCAATAAGCTACAATGCAGGAGCATTGCCTTAGTGAAGCCACAGAGATGGAATAGGGTCCTAAATGCTTATTTAAAAAAAAAAAGATTAAAATAGAGAATGTAATTAACTCACTTAATATTACCTCCATTGGGCCTGATGTATTCTCAGATGAATATTACAAAAAACATAAACATATTCACACTCATTAATTAAGTATGGTTTTTAATTTGACTTTAATATGGGGATCTTTTCCAAAGGATTTGTTACAGGACATGATTAAGGGGTCTATTCACAAAGCTGCCGAAGGATCTGGCCGTAGCTTCGGCCGATCCTTCGGCTAGCTTCGGCACCAGGACCCCTTCGGTTCAGGTGAAATAGGAGCTATTGTGAATAGCCCGTACAGCTCCCGATCACGGCCGAGCGGCTCAGTCGAGCGCTGAGCCGTGCTGAAAGACGAAGCTGGCCGAGCGGCCGGCCATTGGCCGGCCGACAGCCTGCTTCTGACAGCT